>NC_133365.1:7629384-7740571 GCF_049309525.1 Garra rufa | reverse complement strand
CTTTTGAAACAGTATGTTTGCGTGGGACAAAAATAGCTAATAGACTTGTGAAACATAATGTGCTTCTTGTTATTGCTTCAACAATTCACAGTTTGTTGCCCTTCCATGGCATTTTAGGACTTTAACGGTGAAATATTGATTGCAATGCTGCTGCTTTGTCATAATAAATAAGGTGTCTTGCTTTGTTTTTGTTTTGTTTTTCTTTATTGTGAATATATCGTGTCTGGTTTAATGCTGTCACCTTAATTGAGACCATTCATTCATTCCTTTTTTATATAGAAAAAAACAAGTGTTTTGTTATAATAACTAGGGTGCCTTTCACTGGATTTTTGTTTTTATTTATTTATTTATTCTGTATATTACATGTGCCCTTTTAATTTTATAATATATAATAAACAAAAATAGCCTAATGACTATCATACATCTGTCTGACCATCTTTCTATTAGGGATGTGGCCGAATCCGAATACCATGCTTGGAAAGGAAATGACATGTACTACGGAACCCCTAAAGGGATTAAATAGGAGATGGGAAGGGGAAATATATTTCAATGCTTTCTCTTGCAATTATATTGTTTGGTAATTATACTGTAAATAAAGCCACTATTAATATGCAGGGCACTGAAATGCACGCTCGCTTTTTACTTTCACTTTCAAGATCCGTGATCACACGCACTGTGTATACAATGGAGCGGCAGTACTTACCATACATTTTGCAAAATTAGATGTTTATCAGTGGTGCTCAGAATCTGCAAATCATTCACCATCATCCTATCAGTCATCTTTCCTTACTCTGTTTATGTGCCATGTCCCTTTAGTGGCTCCGTAGAACGTGTTATTGATTTCCCATCCCTTTCCGAATACAAATTCACTAATCAGGCACATCCCTACTATTTATCTACTTGTTCATGGCAACTTATGAGAGAACAAAGGAAACATGAACAAAAACACAGGAAAACAAGTGAGTACAAACTAAAAGCCCCCATCTGTTAATGGCTTAAATAGTAAATAGTAGTGTAGCTCACTATTTGTTTGAAGGGGTCCTTTTATGCTCTTTTACAAAGTCTTTATTTTGTTTTGAGGGGGGTGCACTAGAACATGCTCTCATGCTTGGTGGTTTTTCACATCATTTACATTACTACAATAGCTTTTTCCCCAGGCTGGCACAAATGCCTCAACTAGTTCCGGGTCTGATGAAGGTCCGCCTTCCGAAAAAAACTGAATGTGTTGCGATTGGTTAGCAGTTCCACTGCTTTGCAATTGGCGAACAGCTTAGACGGTGTTTCAGTCCTGTCACGCCCCTTCCCAATACAGCAAGTTCTAAGTACAACTGTTAGCACAAGCTAGATTAAAGCGATTCTTACATTTGGATTTGTTTCTTACAAAAACACAATCGGATCACTAAAGGGGGCTTTTACTGACCCCTCCGGAGCCAACACTGTAGTCCAAAGGAGCCGTTCGTTGTAGTTCTTGAAAAGGGATTTTTTATAAACTAAATATCTCCCTTTGGAGTGGACTTTGAGATTTGTAACTTTATAGATGTTTTTTTTTTGTTTTTTGTTTTTATGCCAAAAGATACACAAGACACACTGGCTAAATTCAAAAAGTGAAAAAGCATAATAGGACCCCTTTAACTACTTCAAATTGAAATTACCTTGCATCCTATCAAAGTAAAGGCAACAAAACTGTGTCTCCTAAACCTTGAAGGTTGGGTTTATTTGCAAGGCCGGTATGACCTCTGCTGTGGCTGACAGCTGTATTAAGCGAGTAGCATAAAGGAGATTAGGAGTGTTTACTTTCCCAAGTGCTGTGAGGCATCACTCCATTCGGGATGTTGATAACCTCTGAAGTATCAGGAGACATGAAGCTGCACATGCTAACACTTCTGGTGCAAAGCCAGCTTCATTTCCATTCTGGAGGAACCCAAGTGCGTGCGATTGTAGGTCACTGTCCCTACTTCCCGAAGGCCAGAGACATGGCCACCTCATTCTGGGATGAAAATGAAATGTTAATGAATGCTATTCATCATCAGAGCTCAGAAATGATCTAAGCTTATGGAGGGGAAATGAGAGAAGGTGTTTTCTGTGAAAGGACTATAATCCTATTTCTGGACACAAAATGGAAGGTACAACTGTGGTACAAGATTAAACAACATTCAGACCGCTTTACTTATTTGGCCAAGGTAATACTCCAGTGTGCCAGAACTGCTTAAATTTTCTGTAATGTACTTGCAACCGACAACATAATTCCTTCACTGGCAGGCTTTTAAGTACAAATTTATTGGCGAATGAAAAAGAAAAGAAAAGGGAAAAAAAAAATATTCATTGCAATATGTCAGGATATAAATTTCCTGTGCTTTTACACACTTAGTCCAAAGCATCATGACTAGGGCTGCAACTAACGATTATTTTAATAATCGATTAATCTGTCGATTATTTTTTCGATTAATCGATGAATCGGATAAAAAAAACAAGAGATTTACAACCCTTTATTCAAAAACAGAACTAAAATCTTTAGAAAGTGCACGAACATGTTGCTCCTTGAACTGTTATAATAATAATAATAATAAAATAAAAATGGACTAACATAAAAAACATACACATGTATGCTTTACATCTGCCAAATATATAGACTAAATAAACTAAAATTACTATCCGTCAAGACAGCGGATTGCTGTGGTGTACATGCTGCATGGTTGGCATTTCCCATCAAGAAGCCTCTCAAATTAAATTCCTCAGTGCGCATTAAAAAAGTCATGTGACTTTGCACGCTGGAACGGGATAACTTGACTAACTTTCTGCTACATTCATTCTGCCATGGCGGTGTTTAGTGTCCTGCCATCAGCAGCGACCAGCTGGAAGAGTTCCGCATTCAAATGCACGCAAAACTGGCCTCAAAGCCCCAGCAAAAGTAATTACCATGAATGTGTCAAGGCAAAAATTAAGAAAATATTCGAATTACTTATTAATAAACTAGTATTTTCTGATTCAGTGTTGCAAAGATGAAATTGACGATCCTGCCATCTGCTCATTAATGCCTAATGCATCTTTATGGATTAGCTAATAAAAGAGTTTTGTTTTCGATTTTAATTATTTCGTTTTATAGTAAAATAATAATTTAAAGCTTTCTATAGATATTGTGTTTGTGAGGCAATTACCTGGGTTTCGGTTAATTATTGTGAAGCGCTCCTATTTAAACCAAAGATATCAAGCGTATTCTGTTTGTTTTCTTTAAGAGCACATTTTGTTGATACTGTTAGTACACACAAACTAAGGTAGACCCTTTACAGTTCCGGCCCGGGTGGTAATTACTCTTACCTTTATGAGCAAAAAAGAAATTCCACATTGCACTGCGTCTCCATGTCCTGCAAAGCGCGCTTCTCTCCGCACAAACTTTGGAATTATCTTGATTGAATGATTAAACTAATATTGTGATGTTTTAAGTTTTTTTTATATCAATGGATTTTAATTTAAATCGCGATGAATTAAGCAGGCTTTTGATCTTTCTGCCGCTGTTTGCTAGGTCATAACTTTAAAAAACAAAAATTTAATTTAAGAAACAAAAAGTGTTCCAAATATATCTCTAAATTAACTTTATAAACTAAAGGAACGAAAATAAATGTAATCACTTTGCTATTAAAAACAGCAGCTGTGTAATGAGGAAGAGAAAGAGGAAAAAAAGACAGTCGGACTGGAAATTCAGTCGGCCAAAAATTGATGAGCTGTCGGACATTTTTACAAGGAATGTTTGTTTAATAACCTATTTAATACTCTTAGGCTACTTTCTTAATTAAATATATTATTTCTTTGATTTATTTTGGCGTTTTTAGGCTGCTTGTTAGCTGACTGAAGTGTAGGCTATATATAAAAAACAACGTGCCACCGTCACAGCCCTATTCAAAACTGAGACGATTTCACCTCAGCAGAGCTCCTCTTTCTCCTTACGGTTGTGGTATGTTTTCGACACATTATACAGACAGACAGTGTTACAAAAACTATAGAAGTTGTTTTCTCCATCTCCACTATCCAACGACCCGTACAGCAGCTGTTTTGCGATCGAGCATTGGCTGCTGTGAAAGTACGCTAGCCAAAGTAGGCTTAAATATCAAACATGTTTGATATAAATCGGGGCAGCATATATATATAATGTAGAAACGGCGGTGCTTTATGCTCAAATGTTCCAGTTTTGCGCATAAGTTAAATTCGCATTTTTGGATGGAAACACATGAGGCGCCGAACTCTGCTGGCATCAGTGCGGGAGAGAGACCGAATGTTATGTGTCCACTCCGCTCTGCGCTCAATTTTTTTTTAATATATATAATAACAACCAAATGTCTCTGCGTCGCGCGACACAACGAATCGATTATGAAATTCGTTGCCAACGCTTTTAGTAATCGATTTTTATCGATTTTATCGATTCGTTGTTGCAGCCCTAATCATGACCATTCAGTGCTCCCTCATAATTTTTTAAATGCAGCTTCCTTTTTTTTTATATAAATATTAGATAATTTGCTTTAAACAGAAATCATCCCCTTCTGAAAAGAAAGTGCAAATGTGAATTAAAACTAAAATTAAAACTATACTTTAAACTGTAAAATAAGAGAGATCATATAAAATGCATGTTATTTATTTTTTTTTATTTAGTACTGACCTGAATAAGATATTTCACATTAAAGACATTTACATATAGTGCACAAGAGAAAAAAAAAATAGCTGAATTTATAAAAAGTTTACTTAATACTTGATTCTTAATACTGTGTTGTTACCTGAATGATCCACATCTGTGTGTGTATTTTTTAGTAATAGTTTTTTAGTAATAGGCTCTTAATGCATTTTTTTTTTTTTTTTTTTTTTTTTACTTCTGGCTTCTGGAGCATCAGTAAGCATTTTAACCTTCTGTAATAGTTGCAACTGAGTGTCCTCATTGTGAAAAGATGGATCTCAAAATCATTCAATCATTGTTGGAAAGGGTTCAAATACACAAGAATTAATACAAAAAATCAAATACATCAAGTCTTTAACTGTTCAGGACAAAAAAGGAACTCATAAACAACTATTACAAAAAACAAACAAAACAAAAACAGCTGTGTCACAACAAAACAAAACAGGGTACATTTTTATAAATGCATGTATTATTTTCTATAGTATTTTCTATACAGTATGTAAACATATTTTACGTGAAATATCTTATTCAGCTCAGTACTATATAAAAAACAACATGCATTTTGTATGATCCCTGTTATTTTGGTAAAATAATTAACATTTTGTAGATTCTGCAAGGTGTATGTAAAAGGTTAATGTTTGACCTCAACTCTATATTTAAATGATCAAAACTATAAAATTGAAATATTGAAAACTGCTAAAAATGTGTGTGTGTTGGGAAAACAGAAACTACCAATATACTACCAGTCTATAGCCAGGTTGTCACTGGTGCTTAAATACTCAAATAAATAGGTGCATGAAGCTCCTGCTCTTAGTTTATACCTGATTCATATTAGAGTATATGCTGACACCGTAAGAACAGCTTGACATATGTTGGGATTGCAATAATGACGGAAACAGCTTGGTTGTGAAAAAGTAATACTGTAAATAGCTTGTTTCCCTGAGGACATTTCAGCCAACAGCAGCTATGGGGCTATCAGAAAGAAAGAGCCATGTCAGGTAAAGGGCTCTGAGAAATCTATTAATACCTGAACATCTCACTTCACTTAGCACAGAGATTTACTGGAGGAAACAATCTTAATCTAGCACACCAACAACAACTCTATGAGTTCATCCATTTACAGTCTGGCATGTTTTCCGTAAGCCTATTTAAAAATCATCAGAGATTTAAAAGAAAAAACATAAGCAAGTACATTGGTTTGTGCAATAACAATATGTTGCCTGGGTCAAGAACACAAAATGAAACATCCCTAATAAACCAGCTCATATACAAAGATCCAGACCAGGCTTAATGAATTATAATTACCACCAGTTACAGCAGCGCTGCATTTATATCTCATGATAGCCATTTTCAGTCTAGAATGTATTGAACCGCACAGGTGGGCTTGTTGAGCTGAGCTGTGATTAACTCACCGCACTTCTCCAGGGTCCTCTGTAACCAACACGTCCGTCTTACAGCTGGCTATAGGGTTGATTGACAGCTCCACCGGAGGAACCACAAAGCTCTTGCTGACTGGCAGCCAAAGGCCTTGACCCAGACTGTAGGATGACCTGCAGCATGAGGGACAAGAGCGCAACGTGTCAGCTGAATTTCAATGACCCTGTGGAACATGTTGGAATAAAGACGGCTGCTTATTACAAGAAAATCACACTGACCGAGAGAGGAGAAAATCTGTTCTCCACAGCATGCACAAATAAAGACCATCGAACTAAAAAGCAGTTGTGTGCTGATGACATATCCCAAGGTGTTTAATGAAATAATAACTTTGAGGAAATTGAAAATAACATTGAAAATATACACCGCAAGTCTGCGGAAACGATCCAATAAAGAAAATGTCAAAGTGGTTGTATAATGGAAAATAGGATTTGTCACATTCTTCAAAATTAAAGACTAGTATAAAACTAGTATAACCATATTCTTAATTTTAGGGCCTGTTGACAAATCCACAATCCCTAAAATAACATTGGAACTCAGTTTTAGCCAATCTTACAAGAAGTAAGATGCAAAAACGTGAGGCAAATCACTGACGAATGGTGTTTTCACACTGAGAGCGAACCGATTTTTCGCCTTTGGCTAATTCACGCCTGCGCACTAGGTGGCATATATATATAGAACAGTGGAAACGTGTTTCAATCAATTATACATAAGATCTAGAGAGTGAACACTTGGGCATGTCGAAGAAAACAGACAATGTTCTTCTCCAGATCACATAATTCAGTAAAGAACTAATATAAATTATATAAAGATCATGTGAGAATAACCATCTGTTCTCAGATGCGATAATAATAAAAGCGCATCCTCTTATCTCTCGAAATACTCTTCCTCTGTGTTCGTTTACACTGGTTTTCAAAACAGCGCCACCACTCTCGTCCTTTTGTACAACAGAAGCTGCTCCAGGCATGTGATGTAATGCTCAAATCATATTGGACGGCCGTGTTTGCGTTTTGCGAAACTGAAAAGATTCATCGAACTGGTGGTTAAAAAAACATTAGCTTTTTCTGTGCACGAATGTTCGCTGTCTATGTGGAAGCATATTTGTTTTGCTTTTTAGAAGGCCTTTAGAAATACAGAAAGGGTCAAAGAGACGGTGGCAGTGTTATTCTTCTATTTAAAACATACAAACAAAATGGCTAAAAGTGGAGAGAAAAAAATTTATATGAAAACTAGAGGCAGTAAAATGCCAACAACTTATGATTCTGTGTTATGCTATATACTATGTTACAAGTTCAAAACAAATATCATAATGGATGATTTTTAAATTAATTCATGTTGATTGTTTGCATCAAATAACCAGCTGCAGATGTTTGGCTTCTCTGCCAGTAAACTTGCTCTAAAGCGCACCCGGTGCAGCGTTGAATTGTGATGTGGAGCATTTGGGTGTGATAAAACAGATCAGAGACTTAAAATAGCATGCTTTCTTCAAAAAAATGCATTTAAAAACTGGAGTGGAAAAATAGATCAATTGTCTAGAATCTTAATGGAAAATTCATCTAAAAAGTAAAAAATTCTCATTATTTACTCATCCCAATGTAGTAAGCAATGCAGTCTCTTCCTGCAGACTACTATGATGTTTTGTCTGTGACTAAAGATTTTAAAAAACATTAAAACTCTTTAAAAATCAACATCAACTGGCACATTTTACATGCACAGCATATTGGCTGATTGATTCATTATGTGTTTATTAGCACCATCATTATTGTTTAGGTAACTGAAGAGCTGAAATAATTAAGCGAATATACTATTAATTTAGCCAATGAATCCATAATCTGTGAATTAAATTAGTTTGATAACATGGACACAGGTTGTATGACAACATGCAGCTCCACCGCAATAAAGCTCACGTCTGAGCCTGGCCGGTCGCTGACCTTGGATATAGACAAGCACATCTGAATTACTCTGGATCAATGCATACTTCCACTCATAAATAAGACAGCGATAGCCCAGGCCTTGCTCCGGCCCATCAATTGACACTTCAGAGGGCATCGATTGCTTTCCTCAGTCCACTATCAGTCAACTGCTGCCAGCTGAACTAAATGGCTTGAGTCGTCAGGTGGTTAAGAGTGATGACAGCTTGGGTGAGTAAGGAGAGAGTGAATGATGATATAAATTTCATTTATTTTCACCTCTGCATTTAGACCTAAAGAGAAAAATCTGCTTCAGGCTTGTAGTCTGAAAATGAGGGAAATAATGGGATATATCTCTGTGTTTAATTAACGGGACACAGAGTTTAATTGGGAGAATCAAAGTGAGATATTGTCATTACATCAGGTAATCGTCCAGGGTAAAACACACATCTGTTTTACTTAAAATGGCTGAAACTATATAGGTGGACTGCATGACAAAATCCTAAATCATGGTATGAGTAATTTTATATCACAGTAATGGTAAATATCACTACTGCCTGGTTGGCTGGTCTTAGCTGGAAGTAGCTGGTTTTAGCTGTAAATAACGTAAAGCAGAAAAAAATAATTAATATGTGACTGCCTACATTTCATACATAGATTTGACTGCAGTTTCCAGCTAAAATGAACACTAGGGGCAGTAAAACACTAACAACTTTTGCTTCTGTGTTATTCTATACATTCAAAACACTTTTATTATAATGGATGTTTGCATTACATAATCAGCTCAAATGTATGGCTTTTCTGAAATAGTAAACTTGCTCTGAAGTGCACCCGGTACAGCATTGGACTTGCAATGTGAAGTGTGCTGTGTCAATGACTACTAGAAGAAAACTAAAATAGCATGGTTTCTTCAACACAAGTGCTTTTTCCCATTCCTTTTGCTTTAATTAACCATATCGATTAGGTTTAGTGTCGGTGGTACACGAAATGCATTATCTTTTTAGCGCCACTCACCAGACACTTTATTTCCGAATTGCCATGCATTAACCAATGCAATAAAATGTTGTGACAATCACATTTAATCGTTTCAGAGAAAAATTAACATGCTATTTAGAGCCATAAAACAGCAAAGCATGTACCTGCTTATGTAAATGTACTTGCTTATAGTGCCTCTTAAGGATGTGTCATCTGAAAAGTGCAGCGAAATGTACCTGTATTTTAGGTTTTGCAGAAATGTAGGCAAAGTCACACATTTCCAGTGAGCTTGGTTAGAAATATCAACATGCATCTTTCAGACTGCAGTCAAGCTTGCTGCAATCCATGTGACGAGTTACATCAGATATTTTAAGGGCAGAAGCTTTTCAGGCTGTCACGCCTGCAGGACAGAAACATCGAGAAATCCAAAGTGACGGGCTATGGTTTGTGACCTGTCCTCCTTTCCTTTCTATCGCCACCATTTTTTATGGCACATGAAAAATATATATATATGGAGCCGCTAAACACTCGCAGTGGCCCTAGACCCTGCTTTAAAACAGAAAGAGGCCCAAGGCTCCGGTAAAACTCACTCCTCTTTCAGGTGGAACATGCCTAGGGCAAATCCTACCAGGAAACCCACAGTGCTACCCCGCAGGCAATCTGTGAAGTCCTGTGTTCAGTATGAGGGCAGCTGACAGCAGGCAGGGAGGACCTGCCTAGACTGGGACGCCCCAAGGACTGTCGTGTTCTGCATGGGACCTTCTTTTGGAGGACAGACAGGAGGGGAGATATGGTTCTTACCTGAAAATCTTCTCTGGAGCCTGTTGTCCTGTGACAAGGTCGTAACCCTTTTCCAGGTTTGAGTAAGGCCACGGACTGTGGGATGAACACACAAAAGGCTTAGTGAGTATATAAGCTAAGGGCTTTAGCTTAAAAAAAAAAAAAAAACATGAATAACAATAATAGTAACAGTAATTAAAGAAATAGTTGACTTCCAGAACAAAAATGTACAGATAATGTACTCACCCCGGGTCATCCAAGATGTTCATGCCTTTCTTTCTTCAGTCATTAAGAAATTATGTTTTTTAAAGAAAACATTTCAGGAATTAATTCCATATAGTGGACTTCTATGGTGCCCACGAGTTTGAACGTCCACAATGCAGTTTAAATGCAGTTTAAAGTCTCTAAAAGGTCCCAGCCAAGGAATAAGGGTCTTATCTAGCGAAACGATTGGTTATTTTCTAATAAATAAATAAATAAATAAAAATGTATATATTTTTTATTCTCAAATGCTCGTCTTGTCTAGCTCTGCATGCATACTCTGTGTAATCCGGGTCAATCAAGTTAGGGTATGTCGAAAAACTCCCATCTCATTTTCTACTCCAACTTCAAGTTCAATCCTACATCGCTGCTTTACCTAGTAGGATGATTTTGAAGTTGGAGGAAAAAATAGATGGGAGTTTTTCGACAGACCCTAACTGTATTGACCCGGATTAGACAAGACAAGCATTTGAGGTTAAAAAGTATATACTTTTTTTTTTTTTTTTTGAAAATCTTTTCACTAGATAAGACCCTTTTCTTCAGCTGGGATCATTTAGAGCCCTTTGAAGCTGCATTTAAACTGCATTTTCAACGTTCAAACTCGCAGGCACCATTGAAGTCCACTATATATGGAAATAATTCCTTAAATGTTCTCCTCACAAAATGATGGGGTGAGTGCATTATCTGTAAATTTTTTGTTCTGGAATTGAACTACTCCTTTAGCTTAATCAAAGGTGTCCAGTCCTGTTCCTGGAGGGCCAATGTCCTGCAGAGCTTACTAGGGATGCACCGAAATGAAAATTCTTGGCTGAAGCCGAATAAAATTAAACACTGGGCCGAAGGCTGATTACTGAACACGTTTTTTCGTATTTTTCCCCCATGTATTTTGCCAATATTTTCACCACTGCATAAATTAAATAGCCAAAATGAGCTTTTTACAATTTTGTCTTGCTTTTCAAAAAATAAATAACTAAATAAATAAATAAAGATTACTGGACACTGTATATATATATGCTGTATCTCTACGGTGCTGCTAGGTGGTGCAAAACTACTATGATGCTACATGTTGCTATCCAGTTCCCAGTGCTAGGTAGATTATTTACAAATTGTATTCTGTTGCTGATTTCAAATGTAAACTCAATTTGTAATGTAAAGGATTACATTGTTAACTACAATTTGTGTCATGTAGTTTGGAATCTGTAACAGACCACAATTTCGAAGTAATATCCCCAGCATTGACCATAATTATGTTCAAGTGTAACACTGTCTGGAGTCATTGTCTGGGTTGAAAGTTCTGCAGCCATTTTATTAGACCAGCTGTTTGCTTGAGTGAGTTCATTAACATGCGTCACAAGAGTCAGGAAGAGGAGTTACTACGCTTGGCATGAGGTGAGGTGATGAATCGTATCTCTCTCTGTGTTGCAGTCTTTCTCTTCCCCCTCCTCATCTCCCTCCTGTCCTGGCTTTTAGTTCGGCCTATTTGTGAGGCGTTGACAGAGTGGTTTGCAGCACTCACCCTTCATTGCGGCCCCAATCAGTGCGGACGCAGAGATGTTCATGCTCAGGGTCAGGGGCATAACCTTCCAGACAGCTGCATTCCCCTGCAGAGAGCACAACACAGTGACAGATTATGTTCATTTATTCCTCTGGCAAATCAAGCGCATGTCCATGTGGCGCCCGGTGCTATCGCAGGCACGTGGATTCGCTCCAGACAAAAGGTTTTCGAAGTACAGTTTGTCCTATATACAGTCAAGTCAAGTGGGGAGAGTGACATGTAAGAGCTGGTTCTGTGTCCGACACATTCGCTATCAGATGGCTCCTATCTTGAGAGATATCACAGAGCTACTCAGCTCTCAGAAGGTGATGCTAGGAGCCGATGATACGAGAATGATACAAGAGCCGAGGATACGAGAATAAACGGCTCCCCTGGGACAGAGGGACTGTTGAGTGAAACTCACGGAAATGTGTCCATGTTATATTTTAAATCAAATTAGAAGTATTTTTAGGACTATGTTTAAAAAAAAAAAAAAAACATGGTGTGAGGCATAAACACTGTTGTATGGTAAAACAAATGCTCATAATATATCTATCTAATAGAATCTATCTATCTGCACTCTTGAGAGTTGTTAATGATCTCCGTTTGATCCGAGATGCAGGTAATGCTGCAGCTCTAATTTTACTGGACTTGAGTGCGGCTTTTGATACTACAGATCATGCTATTCTCATGAAGCGGCTCTCCGAATTGGTTGGATTAGGTGGGACAGTTTTAAAGTGGTTCAAGTCCTATCTTTCAGATAGAGCATTCTCAGTGAAGTATGGCAACTTTGTCTCATCAACGGTACCCGTCACATGTGGGGTTCCTCAGGGTTCTGTTATTGGCCCTATTTTATTTTCCTTGTACATGTTGCCTCTGGGTTCGATTTTTAAAAAATATGGCATGTCTTACCACTTGCACGCCGATTATACACAAATTTATCTCCCTTTGAAAGTAGGAGAGAATTGTGGTTCTAACTCACTGTTGGCATGTCTGGAAGAGGTTAACAATTGGATGACTCATAATCTGGTTCAGTTAAACCAGAGTAAAACTGAGATTATGCTTTTCGGCCCTGCCAGAGGAAGCTTTGATGTTGTTAAATATCTTGGCGCATGGTCAGACTATTGCCATGACCAAGTAAAAAAAGTTGCTTTTTCCAGATTAGGACTATTGCACGTTTAAGCCTATTCTGTCGATGAAGGATTTAGAGAAAGTTTTTAATGCCTTTGTTCTGTCCCGCCTTGACTATTGTAATGTTTTGTTTGTAGGGTCCAGTCAGACTACTATATCACGCTTGCAATTAGTTCAGAATGCGGCGGCACGGTTGCTAGTGGGTGCTAAGAAAAGTCATCACATTTCTCCTATCTTATCTTCTCTCAGGTGGCTACCAGTGGATTTTAGGATAAAATATAAAACTCTGCTGTATGTTTTTAAAGCAGCTCAGGTACATCCTGCTTATGTACCTGAGCTTATTGCTCTTCATCAAGCACCTAGGTCTTTAAGATCAAATAATAAGTTATTGCTTTCTGTCCCTCAATCTCATTTAAAGTTTAAAGGTGATCAGGCTTTTGCTGTTGCGGGTCCAAAGCTCTGGAATAGTCTGCCTCTTGAACTAAGAGAGATCACTTCTTTGAATGTATTTAAAGGTAGCGTACTAGCGTTAAAAATTATTTCTTGTCATTAGCTTTTGAGAGGTTGGGCTAGTATTTGTATTCTCAAGTTGCATGTTGTTTTTATGTGTTTTTTTTTTTGCTTTTAAGCTGCTGATTGTACAGCACTTTGGTCTGCAGGTGCAGTTGTAAAGTGCTTTATAAATAAAGTAAAGTAAAGTAAAGTATCTATCTATCTATCTATCTATCTTACTTTTTCTTTCTTTCTTCTACTTTAGATATATGTTGAAAAAAAGACTTGTATGTCAGTTATTAAATTTAGTTTTAGGTAAAAATGTAGTAGTTATATTTTTAAAATTTGGTTTAATCAAGAATATTGATTGATTTTAATTACTTTTATTTACTTACTTATTATTTTTTTGTGTATACTGTAATTTAATTGTACTTGTAATAAAGGTCTGTTAAAATTCCAATTCTTTCTTTCCATTTTTGAAATAACTATTCTGTAAATGAATATGAATTTAAATATAACGATTGATAAAGATATAAAGATAATGTAGAAGACATAAAAAAAAAAAGTTCGGAAATTAATTTCAAGAATGGCAAAATAATCACCATAGTTATACTTTAATATAACCAGAGAAAAAAAATGTGTATGGTCCTGTTTATTTCTGTCATCAGTGTAACAAATCATACAATAAAAATTTCACTGCCTCCTATTCTGCTTTATTCATGCACATGAAAATCAAGACACTTTCTGGAGTTTACAAGCTTATGATAAAACAGAAACAGAACAAAAATGTAAAACACAGTGACACAGTAAAGTTAAAATATACTCTAACTAACATACTCTTCAAATTAAAATAAAAGCCAAATCTAAAAAGCAAGAGAAATCGGATAAAATACAGTAATACTTCACTTGAATATGAAGGGTAATTTCTAAAGCAGCTCTGTCTGGAGGGGAAACGAAACAATGAGAAAAGTCATTTTACAAACGGCACAGACAGACATTCATATTTCATGAGCTGGAGCGCCGAATATTAGAAATAATATGCACCCATCTGTACTCCTACTATGATAATGATATTCATCCCATTTAAAGGCTCCCATTTCATGGCTTATTCTTGTGAAAACAAGCACATTTAGGCACATCTATTGCACTGGAACAAACAGAGAAAGTGAAGCAGAGGATGGACAGGCCAATGGCGGCCAACCGTAACTAACCTATAGTAATGGCCAATAGAACTAATCTATTGCAATTTATTACACTGCTCTCTGGAGTACCCGATGCAGCAGTCAAAAATCTCTAAATAATGACCACTGACCAAAATGCTAAAGAAACAAGTTACTTGCAATTTATTTTTCCCCCTATGCAAACACACATATGAAAACAAAACACTGAAAAACCGAGCATGTTAACTTGCACTTCCAAAAACGGAACATGCAAAAAAAGTTATTTTTACATATGTAATAAAAAGAGACAGAAGCAAAGACATATATGAGCTGCCTAATAGCAGCACTTAACAAAAAGAATGAAAAAGAAATAAAAAAGGAGAGAAATAAAAATGTCTGGCAGTTAGAGTGAAACTGCACACTCAGACGTAACAGAAGCAATTAGTCTAATAGCCAAGTGCTTAATAATTCATTTGCTGTGAGCGCATATGCATATGACAGATACCTGTACCATCAAATCAGTGCAGGAGCAGCCCTTCTGTTAGACATGGCAGAAAATGAGCCTTTCCATCTTTTAAAATGAAGGTTCAAATGCACTAAAACGCTCCTGCAGCAGTAAGTGCTGGTCCTCCAGAAGATGTGCCAATTATTCTGATTTAGAGGTTTCAATCAAACGGCTCTCAATGATGATTTGAGCTATTGTGCAGGTAGATTGCCTATAAATGGTCGTCCTTCGAAGACCTGTAAGGTTATATCTAAAGAGAGTTTGTGTATGCGATAGCAACTTGGAAAAGTCATTGAATTCTTTTCGAACAAAGTTGCAAAGTGTTTTAAGAGTCTGTCTCTGAAGGACTCCACACTGTTCAGACAAACTGTACAAACATGTAATATTCAAGGGCTCTTTACAACATATACAATACGTGTTTTCCTCAATGTTTCTGAATGACTTGACTCACTCTTGTGTGCTCAAATATTGAAGGTTATCAGAGAAAATGTTGACTGCGTTAGTTAGCAAAGTTGCTTCACTGTGAAGCGGGACAGCCGTTTTGATCTTTTATGCATTTTGCAATACAGATTTCAAGGGATCGTTCACCCCAAATTGGAAATAGTGCCATTTATTCAGCCATTTACTTATTTAATAATACTTTTATTCAGCACACACACACACACACATACTGTAAAGGATCTAAAAGATCATGGACACTGAACACTGGAGTAATGATGCTGAAAATTCAGCTTTGATCACATGAATAAATCACATTTTACAATACATTCACATAGAAGACAGTTATTTTGAATTGATATAATATTTCACAATATTATTATTTGCTTGTTTGTCTTTACTGTTCAGAAACATTGCAAAAATATGTTGTATAAACTGTATAGACCAATTTGGTGTTTTTGTGTGTGTGTGTGTGTGTGTGTGTGTGTGTGGGCAGAGCTTATCTGGTGGCAGAACATGACAGTTTTCAAGTAACAGTCAATGGAAGCCATTGAATATAAGAACAAATGTAAAATAAATCAATGACTTTATTCTTGCAATTATGAGACTATATTTCAATTCTGATAAGAAAAATCAACTTGTCATTTCCTCTTTTCCCCTTGGCTCAGAATCATGACTTTTTATCCCACGTTTCCGGGTATTTTTCCCTTTAAAAGTGACAAACTTTTTTTTTGTTTTATGTTAAATTGAGTTATAAAGTCTGAAATATGAGATATAAACTTGCATTTGCAGAGAAAAAAAGTCAGAATTGTGACATAAAACAGGTAAATGTGTGATTAAAGGGATAGTACACCCAAAAATGAAAATGTAATGTTTATCTGCTTACCCCCAGGGCATATAAGATGTTGGTGACATTGTTTCTTCAGTAGAACATATAAGAATATGTTTTACTCAAACCGTTGCAGTCCGTCAGTCATATAATGGCAGTCAATGGGCTCCAAATCTTTGAGAGTAAAACAAACACAGACAAAACCAAATTAAACCCTGTGGCTTGTGACGATACATTGAGGTGTTAAGACACAAAACGATCGGTGTGTGCAAGAAACTGAACAGTATTTCTATCATTATTTACCTCTCATCCACCGCAACGTTTAACTGTCCTGAGCGCCTCAGAGGTAAATAATGATATAAATACTGTTCAGTTTCATGCACAAACTGATGGTTTTGTGTCTTAACACCTCAATGTATTGTCACAAGCCACATGGTTTAATTTGGTTTTGTCTATGTATGTTTTTTTTTTTTTTTTTTTACTCTCAAAGATTTGGGTCCCATTGACTGCCATTATTTGACTGACAGACTGCAACAGCTTGAGTTAAAAATCTCCGTTTGTGTTTTACTGGAGAAACAAAGTCATCTACATCTTGGATGCCCTGGAGTAAGCAGATTAACATCCAATTTTCATTTTTTTTTGGGTGAACTATCCCTTTAATACATATATAATCGTATAAGCACCTGAGATTTTGTACTATCAGAGCCACAGTTTAGCCGCAGTACAATTTAGCCATAGATATACTTTAATAAAGAAACTCTGATTAATTTATTTCAAGTCTTCTGTTCCATTACAAAGATCTGACATCCTCATATTTAACATTCGGATGGAGGTATCAGTGTTTGTTGATTGTGTGGATTCTGCTTACACGTGGGATTATTTACATCCTCAAACAACACTGGCACGACGCCTTCGCTTTCTTACAGCCTGTTTTTAAAAGGGTCATGAATTGCATTTTTATATTATTATGCTTTATGTTTCCTGATGTGTATTTATTATCTAAATATGGCTTGTCATCTAAAATGGTGTACTCTGATTTTAGCCTCTGACTTGATGCTCCCGTTGGAAGGAGGTGTCTCTTGTGCGCCCGCTGCTATGATTGGCTAACATCTTTGCACATGAAATGTGCACTGCATGGAACTGCCTAACCCTGGCTTATGAAATAACATATCTTACTGCAGGTTTTGCGGAAGTTTAAAAGTGAAATATCCAGAGAGTGGTGCTAAAACACACATTTAATGTTACCTTGGCACGTATTTAAGTTGGTACAGGCATGCATTGCTGTGTTTTTATTACGCTGCTTGAGGTACATATTGTGGCTGTTAAAAATTGAAATATCCTGGTAGTGTTGCTAAAGGTTAATGCTTTATTGTGTTGGAAATATCCCCTACAGCAAAACCAACCCTAAACCTATAAAATGCATTTGTTGATGCAGCCATGCTATTTTGCCTTCTTTATGCAGATTTGAGCTGTTTTGCCAAACCATAGTTTAATGGGGTTTGTACCAGAGCTCTTCTTCACTCTAGTGCAACGCCGTATTGCGAGAACTACCGAGCAAATTTACTGAATTAAAAAAAAAAAAAAAAAAAAAAAAACTTGTGCATATGAACGTATATATTCGACGACAATGTTCAAAAGTATCAGTTTTCAAACTGCTCAGGGTGTTAAAACTGTTTTGAAGTCATAACAATATTCTGCAAGTAATTGTGTGAACATTTGGTTTTATTAATCAAAACTTTGTACCGGTAAATCATACTTTGTGTGCAAAGGAATAAAAGTTGTCAAGAGTTTTACTGCCTCTAGGGTTCATTTCAACTAGAAACTTCAGTGATTTTTTTTTTTTTTTTCAGTTTTGCTGAAATATATATAGAGGCATGCATTTCTAATGAGCCTATGTTGGAACTGTCTGTTTTCTGACTTTTACTGCATTTTTACTATAACAGCTACCAAGACTAACTAATGGTGAAAGTGTTGATTTTCATGCCATTAACAGAAACAGTGTGAAGTTAATCGTTTAGTCACTGGCTTGAATCATTAATGCAGAAACAGCAGCATGTCTGTACACAAGCCCTTTCGTCCATCACAGGTCATGATGCACATCAAATGGTTCTCAATGTTAGTTTATGAAGTTTGCAACATTTTTTTTTGCATCAAAAAAAAAAAAAAACTTTCTTTATCCTGTGATTGATAGACATGCATGATTTGTTCAGAAACACCTCCTTAATTACATTTGATGATGCACGTTAAGGGCACATCAAGGTGAAATTGTGACGTTATGATTCTCCTAATTTCAAATCCTAGTATTTCAGAAAGGTAGAAAAAATATTTTAAGAGAGACCTGCGGTATGTTCATACTGTAGAGCAAATTTTGACTTGCCATTTCATGAACTCTTTAAATGATTATGAAAAATATTCAACTAAAATAATTCTGATTGTCGCGGCTCTTTTTTCTTTTAATATCTGAACTGGTGATTAATAGATGCTTTCATTAGAATGTTTCTCATGAAAGGCCGCATGGGCAATTTTCTGATTTCAAGGTTCAGCGCGTGGGCACAGAGAAATGGATATTGTTGTTCTGATGAATATTTCCCGGTGTTACACAATTCTGAGAGAAGCAATTCTGCCTATGGACCTTGAGAAGATTTATCATGTTACACTCCCACAAAGACATATAGACAAGAGTAGAGAGAGAGAAAATAGGGCTGATAAACTCTGAACACTATGAAATGACAGAACCATTTTGTCCATTTTGTTTGAGAGAGAGAGAGAGAGTGAGAGAGTGCAAACAAGGAATATTTATAGTAGATGAATACAAGAGAGGCTTGGCTAGCTTTTATTAAGTCATGAGCAAAACCTATATTTCTGAAGCAGCCCATGAGAGAGGAGAGCAGGGCAGAGAATCGGAGCTGATAACCTTGTGGTTTAATCAAAAGCTGGTTGTGGGCCGAGATTGTGCTGGCGTCGGGCCCGGCCGGCTGAACGCTCTCTCACAGACTCAGTGTGTGTGGAAAGACAAGAGGCTTCTATCAGCCAATTCTCCATCTTGCTCGACGCGGACAGAAGTGTATGATAATACCCCGCCTAGCTGCGGTCACGGCAGGACATGCGAGATGCGCAAGCACAGTGCCGCTCAGGTCGCTTAAACACACCTCTTTATTTATTTAAATTCAGTGATTAATTACTCATCCTCATAATGCGCAAACATGTATGCTGTGATGTGTAATAAGCACTAAAATTATTCTCCAACATACAGTCATTACGATTTTTTTAACTGTTTTAGAAATAAATATAATATAATATATAGTCTCTTTTGCTCACCAAGGCTGCATTAATTTGATCAAAAATAAAGTAAAAACAGTAATACTGTGAAAGTTTTCTATGTGAATATATCTGAAAATCCGATTTATTTATTTAATGCGAAGCTGAATTTTCAGCATTATTACTCTTTAGTGTCACGTGATCCTTTAAAAATCATTTAGAAAGATGCAAATAAAATAAACATTTCACCCATGGACTATATTACAATACGTATAGAAAGGAGCACAACATGAAGATGAATGTCAAAGGCAAAGTCTTTAATATAATCCACACAGATAACTACACAGAGAGGGTAGTAAACATGTATGCACTGACAAGACCAGACAATAAAACACAAAACTGAACCAACTAATAAAAGGGATGCTAATGGTACAAGGACAGGTGTGCGTGATTAACTAATAAGCACACATGACAAGGACAGGAACATTAAGGACCAAATATAGGCACAAGAGGGAGAAACCAACATGAACAGTCCAAAGGGCTGTGACACCCCCACCCCCCTTCACGGAAGGCGTGACCTTGCGCCATAGAAAAAAGAAATGAGCACAGGAAGTCTGTATGTGAGAATGCTTTAGCGGAGGACAGATACCCGGGAGGAGGACGAGCAACAGAGTCCAAGAAGGATCAGATGGAGAGAGGAGCCACGGAGAAGACAGAAGGGTCCAGGGCAGATCAGACAGAGGGAAGAGCCATGGTGGAGACAGAAGGGACCCAAAGTAGGTGGAGCCAGGTGAGACCCAGGCTGCAGCCATGATGGTAGCCTACGGCGGAGCCGACGGAGGGAGGGGCCATGGTGGAGGAAGGGCTGACAACTCCATGGGGTCGACCGATGAAAGTGGAGCAGGTGGAGCCCAAGGCTGAGACAGGAGGGCCAATGATCCTGGGCAACACAGAGGATCCGGAGGGCCAAGGCGGAACCCAAGGCTCTGATGACCGAGGCGGAGGCAGAGATCCGGAAGTCCACAGCGGAGCTGAAGTGACAGAGGACTGAGGTGGAGCTGGAGGGAGGGAGGAGCCCAACGTAGCCAATGGGACGCAGCGACGAGAAGCAACCGGAGGAGTGGAGTCCTGTGGTGATGGTGGAGGCAGAGCCAAGGCGGAGCCAGAGAGATGAGTGAGACCAGTGGAGCTAGTGTCCCTAAGGTGGCGACGAGGGAGCTGGGAGAGCTGGGGTGGAGCCGCTGGGTCAGAGGGCCAAGGCAGTGTCCAGGACTAAGTGGCTGGATGCAGAGATGATGGATCCACCAGCTATGACGCCGATGGAGACTGGCAGACCCGCACAGATGGTGGGCTGAGGGTGAGCAGTGGGGCTGTCAGCAGACAGCGGTGGCGGGACTGATGCAGTAGGGACGATAGGAGGAGATAACAGAGGAAGGGTGGGTGGGTGGGTTAACTTGACTTGAATCTGTGATGACCTCTGAGAAAAAAAAGTCTATTAAATTCAGCTGTCCCAGATCTAGACTAAGCTCACGGTCTGATGGTACGGTGGACGGAGCTTCTCTCTAGGTCTATCTGCACAACGTCTGTGTAGAGCAGCTGGATAAGGCTGCTGTCATCCTCCAAGGACAGGTATGGGTGATTAACTAATAAGCACACATGACCAGGACAGGAATAGGAAGGACCATATATGGGCACAAGAGGGAGAAACCAACATGAACAGTCCAAAGGGGTGTGACAGACTATTATTATCACCCATAGACTGTGGAGGTTTGTCACAACTGGGGGCTTGTCTGTCTCATCTTTGTATGCTTATTTGTTTGTTTGTCAAGATTAGACAATTAGAAGTGTGTTTGTCTACTCCTAGAAATTGCAAATTTGTTTGTAACATGGCAATTTCAAAATTAGCATTCATTAGCAGCTTTGAACTTGTGGGGGTATAAGGACCTGGGTTCAGATCCCGGACGAGCCCCCGATTGATAACAACTGGGGGCTTGCCCAGGAAAAGAGTTGTGCTGCTTTATATTTTTTATGGAAATTGTGATAGATTTAAGCACTCTGATGAACAGAAAATTCTAAAGAACAACATTTATTTTAAAAACATTTGTGACATTATGTAGTACTCTTCACATCATGCACATGTATCGGCTGTTCTTGTTTACTTTTCCTGCAATGGTACTCTCTACCACACCATTTCATGCTGTGATTTTCATTATTTATATTGTGGCATCAATTGTATTGTCCCACAGTCTGCGTCTTATCTAACGCTGAAGCATTTGACTTTCATTGGGTGGCTTTCTGCAGGATCACAGCAGCAGGAAATGAATTTAGATTTGGCTTCCTGTTTATGACAGCTCATCAGCACTCGCTGCTCTTTCTCACTCTGGCGCGCGTATGCCTGACAACCTGGAACTGTCTCATACCGATTTGCAGCAATAAACAAAGATAGCCTGTATGTGAGAGACATCGGGGCTGTGTTTACCGTGTTTCATCTGAGATAAGACTATTAAAACAAGACCATGTGCTCTAAGAGTCAAATTAAGCATCAGCTAGAGATCATCATCAGACATTGTGAATATTTTACTGTGATTAATTACCAACCGATCATCTTGTTTAACATTTTATATGACAGATGATATTATGTAATGTGAAAGTTACACATTCTTCAGTCAGCCAAGAAGCTATGAGTGGTTCAATTTATAAACAGAAAAACATTGGTAAGTCACGTCCAAATGCTCTTTAGAATAAATGATACATTTTATTTGTTTATTTTATTTTACTTTATTTTATTTAGTAGTCTTTGATGTATAGAAATACTTTCATTAGGTATGTTATAATGTAATGCAGACATTTATACATTTGTAATTATAACATAAGTGTCTAACTGGTGGTGCTTGGCCTGAAATGTTCCAGTTTAATGCTTTTAACGCTTGTTGTGAGTCTTCTTAAGGACCCTCTAGATTCCACAGCACAAAAGGATAAAGGATGGCATTTCAATGCTGATGTCACAACATGAATACCACACATTTCCCTTTGCTCTTTAATAAGTATTAAGTACTGCACAGGTCCATGCTGTAAACAATTTGAATACACTCCGAGAATCTGAGTATATTCATTGCCTCAAAGCAATTAAATGATCTTTCACAATGTTAATAGGAGGTTTCCATTGTGGTGAAGAATAAAGACTGTGGTTAGATTAGAAACATACTGGTATTACACAAAACTGCTCTGGAAGTTGTTTCAGCTATTAATATATGACTGGAATCAACACTGATAAAAATGATTCTGTGGTAAGGTAAATAATACAGAAAAACAAATGTATTTTCTACATTAAATAAATTAGTTAATTATTATTGAATTAGTTTAAATTCAATATTAGTGCGCAATTTAAGCTTGTAGAATTAAAAAAAATTAACTTATAAGTATATTTTACTTGGAATTTTTTGTTATTCTTACAAAGATTGTTTAAGTAAATATCAAAGTCATGATCTTGTGCGCATGAATAATTATTAAGGTTACATTTTTGGCTCTTTTCGAGATGTTTCTACACTGTTTTATGGTTGCTTTTGTTGTTAGGTTAACTAACTTGCTTTTTTGTAACACCTAGAGTTTATTTTCTACCCAAAATTACCCATTCATACTCAAAAACTATTCACTGATTGTTACCGTCATCGTTTAGGCAGGTTTATTTTTATTTATTTTTTTTTCCCCCTCAGCATTTAGCAATCGACCATTTATATTGCTATTACCTACTGACATTTTGTGACTTGTTTAATTACAATAGTGTAATTAATAAACTTCTGGTTTCTTGGCACAGAGATCTCAAAAATGATCAGTTTGCTTACTTAAATTATTATCATATAAGCTTTCTATTTATTTTGGTGTTTAAATTATATTTTCAGTATGGTGTGAGATTCTGGGACTAACTATATGTAATTTATAGTTAATTGTTTAACCATGCATTGACCAGGCCAGGTCAATTTTCTTCATAACACAACAAATTAAAATAAACAAACAACATAATCACACTGCATTGTGGGATAAACAGATGTAAATGAAAAGTGTTTAGTTTGAAAGTCACCATTATTCTATTATTGTTCCCTTTGGCTGAGAACTCAGAGCTGATTAGTCTGCAGTTGATTAGCTTTTAGCCAGTGTTTCTGAACAGCACACATAAACTGTTGTATTTAACTACTGCAATAATATTACAACCCTTGCTCTCTTTATGGCTATTAAACGATTATAGACATTACTTATGCACTATAAAGCATACTACTGCCATATGTAATGCAGATTCATGAGTTATGACAAGATTTGCAGTGAACTGCTTTTTAAAATAGTTACGTTCTGAAATAAGATAAGACTCTCCTGTCTCTTTATTCTGCTCCTGTTCTGATTAGACATGATTTCTGCAATCCTGGAGTCTAGTGTAAATGGCTGAGTGAGCAGATGAAATAGAGATTCTAAGAGGACTCAACTAGTTCAAGATGAAGAGAGCAACGCATCAGCTCTTGACCGAGCATTCAGCTGATGCTAAGCTCAAAATCGCTCTCTGTACGGAACCGGAGAGAACTCTCTCTCATTAACATAACAATATCTCGAGAGCTCCTGTGCCATCCTTAACACTTAAATATGGGAAAAAGCATGTGGCATCAGGCAAATCACTGATTCCACACCATCACTCCACAAACGCTGAATAGACTTTTGATTGCTCTCCGAACCATTGACTCTTGCGGCCTTTATGAGCAGCCTCTTCCGCCTCCTTGTTGAGAAAATGTTATTTAAGACTCATAAATACTCTGCATGATCCAGTAAGTTAAATGTAGATTGGCATGTGCTCATTGATTTAAATGTAAATCTAACAAAAAAAAAAAAGAAAAGAAATAAACTTATTTTATAAATATATAAATAACTGGTAATATATTTATAGATGCATATATCAAATGGGTCATTCATGGGATTTGGTAATATTTGTCCCATTTTGTCTGTTACAGGGAATAAAAAAAATAATTAAATTATTCATAATAATAATAATAATAAAATAAATAAGTAATTAAGTAAATAAATACAATTAAAAAATAGTAAAATGTTAATGTCTGGTGGGAAAGGTGGGGAAATATGATTTTTTTTTTTTTTTTGGGAGGTTTAACAATAATTATGTGGGGTATTTAGAAAATAAATCATATGTTGTTGAAAAAAACAAACAAAACAAAAACAAAAACAAACAAAAAAAAACTGTTCCGAGTTGAAATGTTACCGAATCCCAGGAAAGACACAAATATATTTATATATTTATTTAAAATGATTTAATTGTATCATCATTTTTTTTTTTTTTTTTTTTTTGTGATGTGTAAGAAAATTAAAGCAATCTAAAATTAGTTCAGTTGCATAAATTATTTTATTTCAAAAGCTTGCTGCTAAATCCTGGTAATTTTTAATGGTGCATGGTTAAAAAAAAATAAAAAATAATAATAACTAAAATAAAATTTTTACTGAAAGAAAGATTTTTACCAAAAAAGTTATATATTCAGTTTACTTTATAACACCATTATTTAATCATATTTAATGTGCACCATCTGAAAACCTGTAATGTCTAGTGATAAATCTAGACTGAACAGCTCACATAAACAAAAGTAGGCCACAGGTACACTTGAATGATTAAATAGCATTCCATGCATATGAAAAACTGTTTTATGGTCATAATATAAACTTTTTGAATATACAGATTCAGCAGAGGTATGTGAGCATTGCAGACGAGAGGCCCATTTTTTCTAACAGCACATATGCTCAGCTTGCCAATGTGCCTGGTACTACTTAGTGTAACAAATGGGTCCACAAGGTGGCATTGCTGGTCCCACAGCTGAAGAAGAAGAAAAAAAAAAAAAAAAAAAACGAACGAACAACAACAAACTACCAGAAACCTCCACAACAAAAAGACATAAAGTACCCGAGGTTGGAAGCGTCCTGCCACTGTAGTTTAAAAGAGCATGAAGACATTTTTATTGATCATAACTCCTGGGGAGAAATAGTGCAGACACTGGAGAAAGGCAATATAACTGAAGTCTACATTTTATCACGATGCATTTTTCCTGGAAATCAAACCAATGATCTTTTTGATCTTGTAAGCTTTATTGCAGGTGGCACTTGGGACAGAGCCTCAAATTCTGGTACAATCTTTGTCCTGCTCTCCTCAGGACTATTGAAACAGACTAAAGGCCATCCTCCCAGCGTATGCAATCCAGAACGCTGAGAGCCTGACTGATATTCAACCTCCTCGAATCCTCCCACAGTCACACCTCTGATAGACTGAAGTCCTGCTAGGACCGATTTGAAATTCGACAGCAGACCTTGTCACACCGTCAGCCTGTAACCTCTCTAGCGAGGATGAGCACTTTGCCATTCATATGAAAAGCCTGCAGAACACTCACTGCTAAAATACTGCTCAAGGTATTGGAAACCAACTTTTACAAAGACTGGTAACAAAAGATAAAAAAAGAAAAGAAAAATGAATGTAAGAGTGGAATATTGTTTTAAAGTCTCTTCTGTTAACCAAGGCTCCATTTATTGAATCAAAATTACAATAAAAAACAGAATATTGTGAAATATCATTACAATTTAAAATAACTCTTTTCTATGTGAATGTTAAAGGGTTAGTTCACCCAAAAATGAAAATTTGTATATGACTTCCTTCTTTCCGACGAATCCAATCTGAGTTATATGAACAGTATCCTGGCACTTTGGGGGGGGGGGGGGGGGTTTTTTTTTTTTTTTTTGGAATCTCTCCATGGTGCGTTTGCACTTTCAGCATCATTACTCTTCAGTGTCACACGATTCTTCTGAAATAATTCTAATATGCTGATTTGCTGCTCAAGAAACAAGAAACAATGTTTTGTTAAAAATGTGGTAAAGTACCATTCAAAGGTTTGATTAAAAATGAAAAAAACAATAATAAGGTAGCACTTTCTATTTATAATACATTATAGGGGTATTCTTAAGGCATTATAATGATTGCATAATGCATTATAAAAAAAATAAATAAATAAAACTTATAATATGTTGTATCATCTCATGAGTATTCATAAGAACAGTTTTAATGATTATAATTTTTACTTATTTGTGGTTATAGCTTTTAAGAGAATGATTACCTCCTCATAGTTATAACGTATTATAAGTCTCATTTCTTGCCATGTTTCTCATGTCACTTTACTTAAAGCATACAAAGGCCACTTATAAGTATTATTATTATTATTATTATTATTATTATATATTTTTTTATAATGCATTGCGCATTCATTATAATGCCTTAGAAAACCCCTTATAATGTATTACAAATAGGGGCTTCATAGAAAGTGTTACTCAATTTTCTATTTCAAATAAATACTGTTCTTTTAAACTTTCTATTAATCAAAGAATCCTAAAAAAGTATCAAGATTTCCACAAAAAATATTAAGCAGCAAAAACTATTTTTCAACATTAATAATAAGAACCACTATTAATAATTGAGCACTATTTACAGTACTCAGCATAAATGAGTACACATCTTCTGAAAGTTAACAAATTCAGCAATTACTCTTTACTTGGGAAACATATTAGAGTTATATATCTTTAGAAATATAATGTTCCAGCAAGTCTGCTTGATCAGTTACCAAAGAAGCATGTTGAAAAAAAGATGTACTTATCAAAGAAGATCAAATTTGCTACAAATATGAGCACACCATCCTGAAGTTACGAAATAAAATTAAACAATTATATAAAGGTTAATCAACAGCTGAACATGTTAAAACAAAACTGTTAAAGAGAAGTCATTTTCTGACAATTAAAAGTGTTACATACTCTGTTGAATCATTCTCAGACTTAATGTTAACAACAATGGAACCACTTGGCCGAGAATCATCTCAGGAGATTTATTTCTTTGAACAAAAGAGGGCAGCGGTACAAGAGGAAAACCAAACCATGGTTTTAAGTGTGAAAATGCAGAAAATATTCCACAGAAATGTAAAAACAATGAACTTGAATCAGGTCTTCACTTTAAGTTTTCATTTTGTGGAACAAAAAAAAAAAAGAAAAAATATAGCTGCAAGCAGCAATTACCGGGGTTCGAGCATTTAAGGCCTTTATGACTTCTGTGCTGAAATAAATGACTGACATCCATGATGGAGAATATGCTCACAAACAGAAGCATACACAGAAATAAAATGGTTAAACTATTATGTTCATTAAGCATAATTACACACATAGACACATGCACACACATTTTGTTGCACATAAAAGATTTCTGTAATAAATATTAGGTAACAAAACAATTACTGCAGGTTATTTTAAGTGTTTATGTGTCATTTTTAGGTTTCACTGTAATCATAATCTGGCATAATTGCAAAAACTGATATGTCTGTATGAACAAAATGGTAACATTTGAATAAATGTGATTATAAATGTTATTACAGCAATTTTTTAAGCATGAATCCATTAGAAAACCTATAAACTACTGTTTTAGTGAGTTGAATGAATTGTTTTTGTTTGACCAAAGACTGAGCTTATACACATGTACCACGTTTGGTGAATATATCTAAATGCATTCCAGAGTTATAGCTAAATGTAGCAATTGGCTAATATTTGAGCATTGCAGTTAACATTCATAACAGAACTGTAGCTGAAAACAGCATGTTTTAAGTGTGAATGCATGCTGCTCTGTGAGTTTGTTTCCTGTAAACATGTTTTCCATCTGATTATATACACTGAAATTCAATTACCGTTTGTGATAACAAGCAGCATGGAGCAGATGATGTTTGTGTTGTTGAACCCACAGTATTTCTTTGTTGTTTGGCCTCAGTCTTTATGAATGTCTTTGAATATAGTTCATCGTATAGGTCTGTTGCCAGCATTTATTTTTAAACACAGTGAATAATAGAGCTCCTCCATGAAAGCTCCAAACTCGAAGCCAGTGTTGTGTGACCTGACATTTAGATGCATTATCTACCTCTTCTTATTCTCTTTTAACTGGCCTTAAAGTAGGAGAAAAAAAAAATAATGGGCCTGTTTTGGCGTTCCTATCCGACCATGAGTTGAAATTTTAACTTTTTAAAATAATTATTGATATTCAGTGTCCAGAGAATATGTCTGCATTGGTTTGGTTCCGATCGGGCGAAAAACCTAGGACTAGTTCGCAAAAGTAGGTTTTGAACAGAAGTAATTTTTTCGGGGAAAACCGTACGTCACAGCTCAAATTTCTGACTTTTGTTTGTGGTGACCCAAGGAATGAAAAAATGTAAAGTTTTTGAGACGGTGTTCGAGCTACAGCCAAAAATATCTGAAATTTTAGTTTTTTGCGCTGTAGCGCCCCATTCGGCCAATTGGGGCAAGCCTTTGTCAGAATGTCCCCTCAGGGAGCTATACTGCCCTCCAAAGGCAAAGCGCAGTAACTACACTTACTCGCAGTAACTATGAAGACATCGCCAACCTAGATGGCCATCGGCGCTACACCACAGGAACCTGATGAGTTCTCTACAATCGGACATTGGTACAAACTGCTGTTTTTGTCTGGCCAGAGGAAAACTGGTCCCCTGACTGAGCCTGGTTTCTCCCAAAGTTTTTTTTTTTTTCTCTCCATTTCTGTCACCTGTGGAGTTTTGGTTCCTTGCTGCTGTCGCCTCTGGCTTGCTTAGTTGGGGACACTTTCCAGCGATATCGTATACTATTGTGATTTCATGATTTCTAATTGATTGTTTACAATAATGTGTTACTTACACACTATGGTTGTGTTTAAATACTGTGCAGTTGCTTTGACACAATCTGTATTGTTAAAAGCGCTATATAAATAAAGGTGACTTGACTTGACTTGACTTGACTAAACATTTGGTCAAAATTGAGTTAAATCTTAAAATGGGCTTTGTGACAACAATTTGTCTCCTGGTTCAATTTTTGTCCCGTTTCAGAGAAACGAGAGTGTCAAAATCGCAGTAACTACAAAAATCCAAACTAATACCATATATGGTGTAAAAACTTTAAAGGCATTTTTCTCAGTTTCATTGTTGGCGTAGTTACTGCACTTTGCCTTTGTAAGGCAGTATCCCTTCTGACCAAGTTTCAGATCTCTAGGCCTTACGGTTTGGTCTGCATGGTCAGTTTTAGCGGAGAAAAATAATAATGAAAAAATCCTTACAATTACAATAGGGTTTCAGCACTGCATGCTCGAACCCCTAAAAAAATGAAAATGCAAATAAGTGTCTTAAAATCAGCAAAAGCTCTGAAAAGAGTGAGTGTTTCATCGTAAGCAGCAAGATGCAATGTAGAGAAGTGAAATGCATGGCTGTTTATCACACTGGAACTACCTACTGTAGCCAAAGCACAAAAAACTAATTTAACCTTTTCTAAGGCCCATATTTACAAAACATAGACTTTTGGGAAATCATACTCTGGTCTCGTGAGACCATGTCAATCATTTTGGATCTAACAGCATCCAAAAATGTCATGGTGTTGCAAGAGGAGTAATACAGTGAGATGTCCCTGGTTCCCACAGTGGCGTTCAGTGGTAGTAAAGCTCTTCTATAGGGATGTGTCAGTGCTGAAGGTGTGTGAAAGTTAACATTTATCAATAGTTAAGTTTCCATCCACCTATTTTTATGTGAATTTTGGGATATTAAAAAAAAAAAAAATCTAAAAAGACATCCTAAATACATTCTAGATTCAAAATGAGTTGGTATAATCACCTTCCAGAACTGTCACACACCTCCACATTCCCAAACATCAGGTTTCCTAACGCAAGATAACATGAATGTGTTTGCTACTGCGTTTCCTCTGTGTCGCTCTGAGGCACAAGTCATTTATTATGTAGAAAAAAGAGCCACAGGCTTCACCGGTTACAGCAACTTTCATTTTTATTATTGATATTTTGCGTCAGTTTCCTAGGAAGTGATCCTTTTGTTTTCTTGAACACAAGGGATTGAAACAGTGCCTTATTCACAGTGTTATGTCATGTTCTAATTCTGATGGAAATATAGTTAATGGGGTCATAAGTTTATACACCATTGTGTAATATAACACAAGAACCTGAAACAGAAGACGTCTCTCTTGGCTCATTCTCTGTGTTGTTAGGCATTTTTGATATGACTACATCAGGTGAAAAACCCGCACTCAGCCGTAACACTCTAGATTTGGTTGAGAATAGTTGATCAACACCCCCCATTAACAATTGGGGCATTTAAAGAGGTCGTCCTTCAGGAGTTGAAACATGATAGATAATTTGTCAAATAATTGTACACTCAAGTGGCAAGAAGGGCCAGAGCACTATACTTAAATATATGGAGGACATATTAATTACTAGAATATTACAGCTTTGTTTAATTAAGGGTGCACTTATTTATGCAACCCTTGATTTAAACTAAATTAGCTGATTTATTTATTTTACAGATATAATAACACATTGTCTGTGTTTTTATTTAGTATATGTTTAATAAATATAACATTTTCTTTCCACCTTTTTCAATGAACTGCACAAGTGATCATTAAGGAAAGAGAAAAAAAAAAACTACAGGAAAAAAGTAAAAGTTATTATGCATGCATAACTAGCAAATGACCTGTTTTTGAATACTTGTTAAGCACATGTTAATGCTTATTCAAGAGCTTATTGAAGCAAAAGTCACTAGTTTGGTCTCCAAACTAAATAACAATAAACTTGTTGTGTCTTTCAATAACATAGTTTAACTGTGTTTCACCTTGGTAAAAGCATTATGCATCTTTTCTTTCTGTCTTTCAAATGCTCTTTTACTCTTCTAACACATTACCCACACACACCGCCGCTTAGCTTATGCTGCACTTTTTCAGATTGCCGTTCCTCTTGGTTTCCAGATTCACCTTCACATTTATGAATCTAATCTTCGCTGTTTATTGAGGTGGCTTCATGCATCACCACTGACTGTGCATTAGTGATCTCATGCGACATTATGTGCTAAAAGCAGAAAGGGATATAATCCAATACAGACCCATTCTTTTTTTTCCCTCATACTTTAAGGCCAGTTAAAAGAGAATAAGAAGAGGTGGATAATGCATCTAAATGTCAGGTCACACAACACTGGCTTCAAGTTTGGAGCTTTCATGGAGGAGCTCTATTATTCACTGTGTTTAAAAATAAATGCTGGCAACAGACCTATACGATGAACTATATTCAAAGACATTCATAAAGACTGAGGCCAAACAACGAAAGCAATACTGTGAGTTCAACAACACAGACATTATCTGCTCCATGCTGCTTATTATCACAAATAGTAATTGAATTTCAGTGTATATAATCAAATGAAAAACATGTTTACAGGAAACAAACTCAGAGTAGCATGCACTCATACTTAAAACATGCTGTTTTCAGCCACAATTCTGTTATGAATGTTAACTGCAACACTCAAAATATTGCTTGTTAGCATGAGACAGAATCACCTGTCGTAACTCTTCTAAAAAGTGAACTATGTACCCTGAAATTACCATAAATATGTACTTAAGTCCTACTTAAGTGGGTCAAAAAACAATCTGAAGTTCAACTAATTGCATTTAATATAAATTTACACTAGAACGCAGTTCATTTTAATTGCAGTAATGGTTAAACCAGTTACTAGTATACTATAAAAGTCTGTGGCTACTGTCAACTGTTTGGTTTTCATCTTCATTTAACTCTTTTGAAGTATGTTGCTCATTCATCCATCATTATATCACAATCAAATGTCTGTACTCTCACCCCATGCATCAGTCTAAAGAGCACCATGTGTTACTGGGTCCTGACCATATTGCAAAAGAGCAGCTACAAAGACACATTCTAGAAAATAACTGCAAATGTCAAGTGTGATTCTCATAAGCCCCGGGCCGGAGACGTCACAACGGGCTTGTGTTATTCCCACAATCCCCAGGCATCGGCTGGCTTATCACACCGACACTCTGCAAACCGACTCAACCTGACTGAGACCTTGAGCCACAGATTACTACAGAAGGTCATGAGCAAATAAATGTGTTTCCTCATAAGAGTAGCAATCAGGTCTTGATACTGTATGTGTGCGTGTGTACAGGTTTATCTTCCATTGTGGGGACATTAGGTTACATAAAAGCAAAGTAAAACCTGATTTTTTTTTTTTTTTTTTTTTTGTTTAATTGTGGCTAGTCAGCGGTTCCTACGAGATAAGAAAAACTAAATTATGTTTATCTGAAAATTTAAAAAAGTGCAAAAAAGTTTTCTGTGAGAGGTAGGTTTAGGTTAGTGGATATAAAATATTGTTTGGTCAGTATAAAAACAATAGAAGTCCAAGGCAATTCCCCACAAAGATAGCTGTACAAATTGAGTGTGTGTGTGTGTGTGTGTGTGTGTGTGTGTGTGTGTGTGTGTGTGTGTGTGTGTGTGTGTGTGTGTGTGTGCACCTGGTATTCATCACGTTGTGGGGACCAAATGTCCCCACAAGGATAGGAATACCAGTAGATTTTGACCTTGTGGGGACATTTCTCAGGTCCCCATGAGGAAACAGGCTTATAAATCATGCACAATTAGTTTTTTTGATGAAGTAAAAGTGTGCACAATCTCCTGTGAGGGCTAGGTTTAGGTGTAGGGTAGGTGTAGAGCGATAGAAAGTACGGTTTGTACAGTATAAAAACCATTACGCCTATGGAATGTCCCCATAAAACATGTAAACCCAACATGTGTGTGTGTGTGTGTGTGTGTGTGTGTGTGTGTGTGTGTGTGTGTGTGTGTGTGTGTGTGTGTGTGCATGCTCGTTCGCTCACCGGTGTCCTGGTCGCAGAGCTGTTCACAGGGGTCAGTTGTTCTCTGGCCGCAGTAGTCTCTCACCCACTGGGTGGAGGTGTTAGTCTGGTAGTACAGGGTCAGTTTGGCTGGATTTAACCAGTTGGAGACATCCAGGTAACTGCCCATGCTCACCACAAAACTGCTTCCTATAGCAGAAGCAGAAAAAAAAAAAAAAAAAAAAACAGGCCACGTTTGAAAATAAACATTAAGAACATCATACAACATTTATATGACACCCTACACTGAAAAGAAATTAGTATAGGATTTACTTTTAAATAATGATAACACTTTAATTTAGGGACCAATTCCCACTATTAACTAGTTGCTTATTAGCATGCATATTAGTAGAATACGGGCTGTTTATTAGCACTACCTTACTAACTAATAATAAGCGGCAAATTTCAAGTTTGCGGAGGCAAAAGTCAGTTAATTGTAGTCCCCAAACTGAAGTGTGACTGAAATAGTGTGACCAAACCTGTAATTGTTCAATTACGTCAACTAATGCTCATTCATTTATAACTAATATGTCAATTAACTCTTACAAGAGTAGACTTAGTAGACTGTTAGGTTAGGGTTAGGGTTAGAAAAATGAGTTGAAATGCAATGTTACTTATTGACAATAAAATGTCTGTTAGGGAGACATCAAAATAAAGTGTTAGCAGATGTTAAGCAGACAGTCTGCTAATAATCTAATGACTGCTAGTTGACATGGAGTTGTACAATTACTTACAGTTAGTAGAGTGTCTAAAGTTTACTATCAAAACAAAGTGTTAGCAATAAAACTATTAAAATATAGATGCAAGCAGTTCAAGTTCAAGCACTTTAAGGCATTTAAGCGCATATGAAAAAAGACATTACATATTATTTAGCAAACCTGTAACCACCTAAAAAGATCGAAAACGCATTTTTGGCAAATCCAGGTAAATTATTTTAGAAATATGAACTGTTTATTTATTTATTTTTTTTATTTATTTTTTTTCCAAACATGTATGACTGTTATAGTGCCAGTCCAGATGTGGCCCAATCTCAGAGTACAGATAAGTGCACTGCAGTGTTATTTTTCCAGACTGAGCAAAAAAAACTAGGACTAGTTCACAGCAGTAGGTTTTTTTAATCTTCTCAATCATTTAACAAACAATTTGACTGACAGCAGTGGTTCTAAAGGCAAATTTGTTCAGATTTTAGAGGTTTATTTTACGATATGAATATTGTGTGTACGTGTATAAAAAAAAAAAATTAAAAAAAGTGCAATATACAATCGTTTACACCCTTGGAAATTGCATTATCGGCAACTCCATTGGCTGATTTCTTTCAAATTTCTCACAGATCTTTAAGGCCATAAATCAAACAGGCCCAACTATGTTGATAGAACAAATGGTTGTGTAGTGTATAGCCATTTTTATGTTTTTTTTCTCCCTCTTATAGTGGCCAAGCTCCGTAATTATTTTTCATGTGACTTCAAATTCAGCTCTTACATACGCCCTGCCCCTTTGAACATTTTTTGGTGTCCCTTTGCAATGGTGAGTCGAAAACCTCTATTTTTTGATAATTATTGATATTCACTCTCCAAAAAAAAACTTTCTGAACTTGTGTGGTTCCGATTGTGAAAGAAACAACAACCTAGGACTAGTTCGCAAAAGCAGTATTTTCATAAAATACAAAATACTCAAATATTTCGAACCAAATGCGTTTTGTCTGGTGTGAGCCAAGGATTCCCCTGTCAGACCAACTGGAGCAAGCACTGGTGACATTGTAAACAGCATGAGTATTATCATGCATCCAAATTTCAAGTCTCTATGACTTACGGATTGCTCTTCCTGATCAGTTTTAGGTGAAGACTGCTGATCCTTGGCCATTCTAACCATTACAATAGGGTTCCAGCACTATGCGCTGTTATTGTAGGGCTGACTGTGAAAAAAAAATTTACTTTAAGGCCTTGTTCCACTGAAGTATTTGTGGGAATGTGATGTTTGGTGATAGTTATCATAAATGTTACATTAAGGAGTGCTCCTTTTTACCCAAAGAAAGTTGAAAAATGTAGTTGCAAGCAGTGATTACTGGGGTTCAATCACTTTAAGTCATTTAAGCACATATGAAAATTACATATTAGCACATTACATATTAGCAAGCCTTTAACCAAATAAATTAAATTAGACTGAAAACGCATTTTTTGGCAAATCCGGGTAAATTATTTTAGAAATATGTTTATTATCCCCTGTGGCATGTGCTCTCCAGGATTTGTGAAGTTTTGAGTATTCATTTAGGCTTTATTCGGACAGGCCCCTTTTCTAAACGTAAATTGCAAAGTAACCACAGAGTTGAAACACATCCTAAGACCAGTAAGTCAAAATCTCTTGAAACATCTCCAGGCCTAAGATCAGTGTACACGATTCCATCAAGCAAACACTGAACAACAAAGATGAGCATGGCAGGACATGCGCTTCAATATCTGCCAAAGCCCAGATCTCTCCCCAAAGCAGAATTAAACAGTGTTCCTAAATAAGCTTCCCCCTCTCTGTGTGTCCATCATCTCTCAGGATGACGTGTACACCTGTCCTGTTCTGCTGATGTGTGAATTCAGCGCTTCCCAAAGATAAGGACGACTTAAATTAAATTGCTTTGCTGCTTCATAATCCTCTCTGCCGTCTTAAACCCGAGAGCGGAGGCTGAGCGGGACGTGTGGACTCCTGCCAGACTGACACCCACTCAGGGACGCCCAGGAGCGGCGCAGAGACACAGGGATTTAACACAGCGTGGCAGCTATTGTGCCTGAACTTCACGACATGCCACTATGATGAGATGCAGCCTGAACAAAGTTACTGCTAGAGAAAGAAGAACATCTAGCTCATCTAGTGCAACAAATATCTGAAAAAAGAAAACACATAACTATATAATATATAACATTGTTTGGTTGGCTAGCAATATTCAAGCAATTATTGCAATATACACACTGCAAGCTTTTTTAGTTTTATTAATACCATAGCTATAATTTATATGGATGAACTCAAAATTGACCATGCATTATATTTCTATGTAAAATCTGATTGCATTGTATGTCCTTTAAAAGTCCTTATAAACAGGAAGTCTATAGCATAAGCTAAATATACAGCTACGAGCAGTGGACCATGACTGCAATGAGTTTGACAAATGGGTGGGGGTTTTTAGAGAAACTATATATGTGTGTGTGTTAAAAAAAAAAAAAAAAGAGAGTCATTTCTTATGACCTTCTGAATACCCCCTAAGAAACAATCAGCCGCTGAATGTCAGCGAACAGTTTAATTAGGAACCTGATGCTGGTGACTGTGACCTCTTCAAATCTCAGACTAATGTAAGAGCTTTATGTTGATACTAATTATACAACAGTTGCAGAAGCTATATGCAAAGTGTGGGCTAATACGAGTGATCTGAAATTTTTAGATCATCTGCATCTTTCTAAAAAGGAAAAAAAGAAAAAGAAAAAGACACACACACCGGAGTACGTATGACAAATCACCTCGAAAACATGCTTTCTAAATGAAGATATTTTGGGTCCTGGAATGTGTGTGTGGGTATGTGTATTACCTACTTAACATATTTTGGGGACATATTTGTTCCCAGAAGTGACCTAAATCTGAAAAACTCCCAAAACATCATTTTGGTAATGTCCTCATATGTAAAATTTTAGTAAAAGTCATGTAAACATTTGTTTGTTTGTTTTCTATTATGGTTGGGTTGCAGTATAACAATACAAGTCTATGGAATGTTTCCATATACAGAAGCAAACACACGTGTGTGTGTGTGTGTGTGTGTGTGTGTGTGTGTGTGTGTGTGTGTGTGTGTGTGTGTGTGTGTGTGTGTCCAAATGTTCTCGTTAACACAGTGGAATTTAATGACAACCGATTTGTGAGGAAATATGATGCGTCCTCACTAATTAAAAGGCTCATAAATCAGCCAAATCACACTTGTATTTTAATCCAGTGATGTGCAGGTTCCTGTGAGAGTTCGTTGAGAGGTTAGTATGACAGAAAATTGGTTAAACCAATAAAAATTGAAAAACAATGGAAGTCTTTTGAGATGTCCTCACTGATACACTCTTAAAAATAAAGGCACTTCATGAAGCCATAGAAGAACCTTTTTTGTCTAAATGGTTCCATAAAGAACCTTTAACTTCTGAAGAACCTTTATGTTTCACAAAAGGTTCTTTGTGGCAAAAGAAGGTTCTTCAGATTATAAAAAAGGTTAAAAAAGAGATGGTTTCTTTAATGAACCTTTGACTGAATGGTTCATTGTGGAACCAAAAATGGTTCTTCTATGGCATCGCTGTGAAGAACCTTTTAAAGCACTCTTAAAAATAAAGGTGCTCTTTAGACATAGAACCATTCATTCAAAGGTTTCTAAAAGAATCATTCTTTTTTAACCTTTTTTAACCTTTTGTTCGGTTCATGGTCCTATGCTCTGGTATTCTTTACCCTTACCTATCAGATCATCTCCTACATTATCTTCTTTTAAATTGTCTCTTAAAACATATCTTTTTTCTCAGGCTTTTGTTTAATTTGAACATATTCTGTTGTATTTCTGTTGTCCTGTGATGTTTGCATTACTTATTTATTTTTAATGATTTTATATTCTATTTGTCTTAATGCTTTTGTTAGTTGATTTTGGTTGTGCAGCACCTTGGTCAGCACTCGTTGCTTTTAAGGTGCTATTTAAATAAACTTGACTTTGACCTTGACCTTTTGTGAAACAGAGAGGTTCTTCAGATTTTAGATGTTCTTCATGGAACCATTTAGTCAGAAAAGGTTCTTCTATGGCATCGTGAAGCACCTTTATTTTTAAGAGTGTGTATAATTTATCTTCTAAGATCTCTGTGTGCGTGTATTACGACTTTAAAAATGAATCACTCAGTTCATAATGAGGTTCCAACAACCAGATAAAAGGAGCAATGATAATAATATGTGGGACATACACAGTAGCAGACTATGCTGCCCAGGTGGTATCTGCAATTTAGGTCATCCCAATATAAGCAGCTGCAATTTCTCTATTCTCATTTTTTCCCTCTCTCACCAAACCATTCAGATTATTTAGGATGGATTCAGAACATATCATAGCCAGATCATCTCACAGCTTTTGCTAGCAGGACACAGTCCTGTACTGTATGTGTGCACATGTTGGTCATGTTTGTTCTCTGAGGGTTAAAGCAGCCAACAGCATCTCTGACAGATGGCCCAGCATCTCTAAACTGCAGCATCAGCATCACATTGCTTTAATTGGAGGTTTCTATGCTTTTCAGCAGCTGAATATCTTCTGACCTCTGCTCGGTCTCACCCTGTGACACACTGTTACAATAAAGCTGATCTTACAGATCTCTTTGCTTTCTTACAAAAGTTTAAGAGACTGGAATTTCACAATTATATCTTATTAATTCAGAAATGAGCAGACTTGAACTCATATGACCATGGCTTTGGCGATTCAATTCGAAGTTTTGAAACACTTCTACAAACCCAAATTCCACAAGAGGCCCAGCATGTCGTAAAATGTGTCATTTGACACCCTGGCCCCAGCCAGCCTGAAGCAAACCTAACCAACTAGGAATTTGCAACATTAACACAAAAGGATATTTGTTGACCATTCCAAGGAAGGAGATTGTCAAATTTGGAGCAAGTAACCAAGATTAATTGTCAAAGAGATGCACATCTTGAACATCACATGAGAATCATTAGAGATTTCGGTTGGTGGACTCCCCCACCCGGAGGACAAAAGACTGAGATTCCTTCCCTAAACTTTTGACCTCCCAGCTCAGAGAACGTACCCTCACATTCCCAATACGGCCCAGAAAACTGCCTATTGATGTATATATGCACCTAAAATGATGCTAAAAAGGACTCATGAGCAACTCATCATTTCTATGCATAACTTCCTATCATTTATGTCACCCACACATTTGCCTGTTATGTTTTAATCACTTATTGTGTGTGTCCCTTTCGATAACTATTGAATAGTTTAATGGTTTATATTGGTGTTTGGTATGCTTGAACTCGAAACTGCATTCTTGAAATGTTTCTATAATTCAATTCTTTGTAAAATGTATTTTAGTCTTGTTATCGAAATCATGTCCAAATTTAACTTTGCCAAGAGCGGGAAAATTGGGACCACGGGACTGATCAGATAACATTGTGATTTATGGTTTGGGAGGAGAAACCAGAAGTACCCCGAGTTAGGACAATGTTCTAATTGGTCAAGACACCATTTGGGATGTGTCCAAAAGCTGAGTTTAAATACTCAGGACACCATCAAAACCCTCTTTTTTTTTACCCTTACTCTCTCACTCCCAGCGCTTCTTCGTGTTAGCGTTCTTGAACGCTCTCTGGCCTGCACACCAGCGGCTACTCTAAAGGAAACATGAGGAGATCGTTACACTTCTGTCTTTTACTTTAATTCTTTTATTTCTTTCCGTTGAGAGTTTCGTGTTCTAGTTAAGTTTTGCCGCAAGCTGTGACCCCAAACGTCTGTGCCGACCTGAACTTTAACCAGCGCACACCTCCGCATCATCAGCCAACGCCCGAAACTTCACGTCGAACGACCACCGAACTCCCAACCAATCAGCAACCTCAGGAAACCCCTTTCTGGAACGAGCGACGAAAGGAATTCCCTTAACACAAAAGCAACGCAAGTACAACCTCCAGATTCGAGCTGAACTGGTGCATTTGATATAAAGTTTAGTAACCTCTTTGAGAGACTCAATACGAGGGTTAATTAAGTGATTGATGGTTGTTCAGGTTTAAGCAATTACACATATTGCTATAAACTTGGGCTTCATATTTTCATTCCTTTAAACTCATTCTTTCCTCACTTTCTCTTTCTGCAATTTGTGTGAATGCGTGTGTTTATGTTAGATTAGTTTGTATGTGTTAGGTTTATCCAATAAAATCATAATTTTATTAGAAAAGATAAGTATCTTGTGTTTCGTGCTTACAAGTTAATGTCTTAAACTAGGGCTGGGCGATTTGGCCTAAAATCAAAATCTCGATTAATTGAACATTTTAACTCGATTACAATTAATGAATGATTATTTTATTTATTAATAAAATTATATTTAATTATATTTATATAATATTTATTTTTTGCCCTCATAGTTCACTGACAAGTTTTATACAGTAAATATGCTCACATATTACAAGTGAGAGATTTTTGAATGAAGGGTGCATTACTTGATTTTAAAATAATTGAAGGAAACACACACTATCTACTATCTATGATTATTTATTCAATATCAGTGTTGAACAACTGAAATTAAAGCACACATTGCTTAAAATGAAAAGTCACATTTTTCTTAAATTAGTGAAAATAAATAACTTGCACTTTTGGAAACAAAATAAACTATTTTTAATGTTTTTCATATTAAAAGTAGAAAATAAGCAGTATCTCTTCTAAATAAAACTACTCTTGTATATCCTGTAAATACTTTTTACTGTATAAATACTGTTTAAGCTCTCCATCGACATGTCTGCGGAACAACGTAACGTAACGGAGCGGGGTCACGTGACTCCACATGCGGTAGTGTTTTTAAAGGGAAAGTAATCGAAATAATTGACCTGGAAAAATTTGATCGATTATAGGTTCTGGATGTCGATTTCGATTACTTTTCGATTAATCGCCCAGCCCTATCTTAAACTGCCGATTTTGCTACTGTGCTAATACATAGTGGTTTCACTATATTCTGGATAGTAATATCCATTGCAGAGTTTCTGTTACACGGCTTGTTTAATGAATCGCGGGTCGACTCTGAACAGCAGTAAAACAGCACTTTGTTTAAATTCCCTATTGAATCATATTCGATTCCCTTTGAGCTAAATATTAAATGTACATAATCGCTACATAATCTATCTATTCATATAATAGTTCACAGCAGAAAGGCAACATTTCTGTGCATGTGCACTAACCACTACGCTGTAGTTCTGGCATGACATATTTTTGAAATATCAAGGGAAAAAAGACAACATATTTTGCCACCATTTTAACCCATAATGCAGATCTCATGAGGACGGACCAAGGCTCCATCCCAAATAGTGCACTTGATGTGCACTTGTGGTCTTGCGAAGGCCGTTGCATGCATGTGCCAGACTGTAGGGTTTCCAAATTGACATTTAAATGTTTCAGCTGAGTGGTCACAAGTGCCACATTTGTGACCACTATGCGATCTTGATGTAGATGTTTGCTAAAGGTTTAGGGCAGCATGTATGGCAGAATCTATAGAGTCAGGGTTTGGCTGGTTAGAATGGCCATGTAGTACAAGTTCTTGCAGCAACATCAGCCAACTACAACATAAGCTCATTGGAAAAATAATCTAAAAATGTACCTATACATACAGTACAATTCGAAGTACAGTGGGAGTAAAACACTGTAAAATTGTATCCTTTTCACAGAAAATATGTCTACAGACCATTTTATTATTTAATAAAGGGGTTTTCTCTTGTGATTCATTGCACAATACTGTTATGAGCTCAAAACACTTTTTATCATAGCGCATGATTTGTAAACTAATGCAGTTACAAAACCATATGTTTGGCTTTTCTGACATAGTAAACTTGCTTAGTAGCGCACCCGGTACAGAATTCCACTTGTGCTGTGAAGTGCTCGAATACAGTCTCGTGAAAAACGAGTTGAGATAAAAGATCTCAAAGATTTGTAACAGCAAGATAAAATGACATGGCTGATTAGTTTGTGTTGTGAAGCAGCAAAGTATAATTTTGCCTTCTGACACTAAGGTTGTTCGTTAGAATGCATGAACTAATAAACAGTGTAAAGATACTTGGAACACAATTTAAGTTACTTTAGATACAAGTGTCTCCTAAATACAATGAGGAAAAAAATGTTTGAACCCCTGCTGATTTTGTACATTTGCCCACTGATAAAGAAATGATCAGCCTATAATTTTAATGGTAGGTTTATTTAAACAGTGAATATTTGGCAACTCGAACCTTTAGCTCCCTCCACAGACTTTGTATAAGATTAAGGTCTGGATACTGGCTAGGCCACTCCAGGAACTTAATGTGCTTCTTCTTGAGCCACTCCTTCGTTGCTTTGGCTGTGTGTTTTAGGTCATTGTCATGCTGGAATACCCATCCCCGACCCATTTTCAATGCCTTGGCTGAGGGAAGAACCCAGGATTTGACGGTACATGACCTTGTCCATCGTCCTTTTCATGCAGTGCAGTTGTCCTGTCCCCTTAGCAGAAAAACACCCCCATAAGCATAATGTTTCCACCTCCATGATTGACGGTGGGGATGGTGTTCTTGGGGTCATTCCTCCTCCTCCAAACATGACTTGATCCCAAAGAGCTCAATTTTGGTCTCATCTGACCACAACACTTTCACCCAGTTCTCCTCTGAATCATTCAGATGTTCATTGGCAAACTTCAGATGGGCCTGTACATGTGCTTTATTGAGTAGGGGGACCTTGTGGGTGCTGCAGGATTTCAGTCCTTTATGGTATAGTGCGTTACCAATTGTTTTCTTGGTGACTATGGTCCCAGCTGCCTTGAGATCATTGACAAGATCCTCACGTGTAGTTCTGAGCTGATTCCACACCGTTCTCATGATCACCGAAACTCCAAGGTGAGATCTTGCATGGAGCCCCAGACCGAGGGAGATTGACAGTTATTTTGTGTTTCTTCCATTTGCAAATAATCGCTCCAACTGTTATCACCTTCTCATCAAGCTGCTTGACAATGGTATTGTAGCCCATTCCAGCCTTGTGTAGGTCTACAATCTTGTCCCTGACATCCTTGGACAGCTCTTTGGTCTTGGCCATGGTGGAGAGTTTGGAATCTGATTGACTGATTGTTTCTGTGGACAGATGACTTTTATTCAGGTAACAAGTGATCTCAGCTTCTTACCTGTATAAAAGACACCTGGGAGCCAGAAATCTTGCTGATTGATAGGGGATCAAATACTTATTTCACTCATTAAAATGCAAATCAATTTATAACTTTTTTGAAATGTCTTTTTATGGATTGTTTTATGTTATTCAGTCTCTCACTGTTCAAACAAACCTTCCATTAAAATGATAGACTGATAATTTCTTTGTCAGTGGGCAAACATCAAAAATCAGCACTGTACAGTACATTACAGTTCACCAAGTTGGCATCAGGTAAATTAATCTTGATCTCATTAACATTTTGTTTGTATTGCTGTACTGAAAGGCCAGTAAAAAGGCAGTACAACAAAAATGTTCCTAAGAATAATTGATTGTGGCTGTCTGTAGATTGCTCACCGTCAGCGATGAAGTGTTCAGGAACATGGAGCGTGACCTTGACGGTGAGAGGACAGGACGTTTGTGTGCCGTACACTACTGCCACCACACACGTGCAGACGGTGATCAGTGTTAACGTGGCCTTGCTCATGGGACTCTGAGGGCAGCCTGTGGGAACAAACAGAAGAACACGATTATACAGATCAGTTTCCTACTGTTTTTACATCACATCACACCACTTACCATCAACTGGACCCTCACCGAACTGCTGCCTTCCACCATTATCAGACAAGCTTTTGCTCTTTCTTTAATGAATACTATTGTTCAAAAGTTTGGGCTCGGTAAGACGTATAAAGACGTATACTTATACTGCTCACCAAGGCTAATCAAAAATACAGTAACAACAGGAATATTGTGAAATTTAAAATAGCAGTTTTCATTATAATACATTTTTAAATGTAGTTTACTCATGGGATGTAAAGGTGCATTTTCAGCATCATTACTCAAGTCTTCAGTGTCACAGAACTGAGTTCACTCAAAAGCTTTTTTTTTTATTCTGAATCATGTCACTGTCTAATATAACAAATACAGCAGATACAATTATTTTCCAAGCTGTTCTCAGAACACTTCATTCCAATAGAACATTCTATAAAGCTTGTACAAGCGAGCAACAATAACCAGGAAAGGGGCGGAGCTTAATAAAAGGTCAATTTGGACTACTTAATACTGCGAGCAGTTCTAATGCCACAATAAAACGAGGACAGACAAGCGTCCTGATGCTTTCTGAGGACAGCCTGACTATAAATTGAATCCTCGAGCTCCCTGTAGAGTGGACGTGGGAGTGAGAGTGTTTATTCCCATGTCTCAAAGCTCAGTGATGACGATCAGATTTATGTAACACAGAAAGAAAAGCTTAAAGTCCAACAGCAGACAGAGGTGAAACTAAAACTCTGAAACACCCACATCTAGTAAGAAATGACAAATAGGTTTTGACCGCTTTAGCGAAGATCAGATGCTTTGAAGTCAAAGAACAGGATGTATTAGTGAACAGGTAATTAATAAAATGAATACCAGCACCAGCTCCCAACAAGCAAGAAATATTATTCTTCTGAACATATTGGCGGCCTTCACAAACAAACAAACTCTTTACGCTATTTATTTTGTTCTTTAATTAGCTAAGTTTAGAAAAGTCATTGTTAAGACATGACTGAGAATGCAGAGAAACAGATAATGAATGGGTTTTCATCATTATCTGACATGACTTAAATATCAGCCTAAAAATAATATATCATAACTGTTGTCTAGGAAACGGTGTGAGATACACCCGACTAAGGCCTGGTGGGGTGAAATAAAAAAGGGAAATTAGCTCCTCTTCAAACAACTACAAGAACCTGAGATTTCTGTAGATTGCTTCCAAACATCTCACAGATGCTTGTATTAGTTTTGTTGTCTCTGCCTTGTTCAGCACTCCTTCGAGGGGTCACACCTGGCTTGTTCTTCACAGTGCAACATTCACAGTATCTCACGTATCTTCCAGAACAATCTGTTCCTAACTGTAGCAGTCTGTGAACAGCCCACGATTATTAGCACAATCTCAACTGGAGATCCAGAAGATATTTTTGAAAAAATACAGACGATGGGTGCTGGGCAAGTGGATTAGAAACAGGTGGATGTGGACACAGGTAAACGGAAGTGCAAAATAAACACCATCTGGAAGAGGTTCTGAACTTACAAATTGCTGGAACGCCACAGTATTTCAGAGATACTTCTGTGGAATGCAATGTAGTACATATTATAACCTTATTTGGTGCCATTAATAATGCAATTGTTATAACATTTATTAATCTTTGCTCAAATGAGTAGTTAGTTCATGTTAGCTCAAATTCATGAATAACAGATACAACTTTTGACTGTAACAACATTAGTAAATGTTTAAATTAACAGCTAAGATTAAGAAGCACTTTAGTAGACTTTTAATTGTTAGTTCATGTTAGTACTGCAGTTAACAGGTGTTAACAAAGGGAACCTTATTATAAAGTGTTGCAGGCTATTTTATTAAGGATAAAGGCCAATCTGCATGACACATTTTGGTAACACTTTAGCATAGGGACCAATTGTTACTATTAGCTTGCTTATTACCATGCCTATTATTAACATATTGGCTGTTTATTAATACGTATTAAGCACATATTCTGCATGACCATATTCTACATGCCTAATCCTACTTAAAACCTAAACTTAACAACTACCTCAATAATTATTAATAAATAAATTAGGAAATTAGGAGTCTATCGAAGCAAAAGTCATAGTTAACAGTTATAGCGAGAATCGGACCTTCAAATCTCTTTAAATCCTTCAATCCTTTAAAAATATTTCTATTATACCTACTTTGTATATGTTTTATATACTATTATACAATGGTTACATTGTAATACCTGTTTTTATAAGTGAGTCATTGCATTATTCACTTAACCATTTAATAATTCAGGAACAAAACTGTGTTTTGGCATGATTCTTATTGAACATATAAAACTGTAAATACATTTTTAGATTTGTGGCTAAAATCTAAATTACTTAAAGTTTACTTTTTTGACATTTCCCACAGTCACATTGTCTCCTTGTTACTCATATGAATTCACTTTAAAGATCTTTTTCTTTCTTTCTTTCTTTCTTTCTTTCTTTCTTTCTTTCTTTCTTTCTTTCTTTCTTTCTTTCTCACTGTTTTTGGCAGGACTTCTGTCAGATTGCTCATAGATTAAAAAAATGCAGTTGTTATGCTGTATATTTTTGATCTCCCTAAACAAACTGGCTCATAAGAGTCATTCTTTGGAATAAGACTATACCGGCCACACTGCATGTTTTGTGTTGTGGCACCATTGCACAGTCATGATGACAACATTGTCAGAGTATTTCAGTATGGTGTCCCTTGCACACTGGCAGAAGGATGCATATTTGAAAACTGTTTTAGTAGTTTTTAAAAGCAACTGAATACTGAATAAAAACCCTACATTAATCCCAATAGTAATTCTATAATTGGCCTAAAACACAAGAATATTGACTGCGAATAAAGTGATGTGGTGCAAAAGCATTTAACAGGATTGTTTTGAAATGGTTGATCAATATTGTCTTCCAATTCCAATGTATGATTTATTACAAGACATGCACACAGAAACAAAATGATACATCCATATCTTACTAATGTAGCCTATTTTCAGTTTTAAGCACATACATTTCAAACCAACTGTGACGGGTTGAAATAATAACACATTTGGGCTGGCAGGGTTTATAAATAACTTTTGCTACATACATATTTAGGTGTAGGGGTACTATTTTAAGAATATGCATCTGTTGTGTATTTGCTGGTTTGTTTGTATGACATTCGCTTAAATGGCACTGCATCTTGAAAATGAATCCCGAGATATTTTTTGCTAAAGAAATCCTATTATACTGACAAATTATGTTAAGTATTTCAACGATGATTCATATGTATGACTAATACATAAAGAACCAAAGAAAACATAATGGGAGGAATATTGCAGTGTTTAGTCATTTAACAGTCACTGAAATAATAGGGTACAATGACACATCTTTAAACGTGAAATGGGCCGCAATCACTGTGAAAGACCTAAGAGCACATTAGCATATGTACCAACACGGTGAAAACACACTCACTCGCTTGCTCCCTCTTGGGTTTCAGAAGTGAATGAGTAAGTCCTTGACAAAGCCTAGCAGAGCTTCACACTTGTGTGTCCTTCATGCTTGAGAGCATCTTCCACACCATGCTCAGCAACACAACTGACTGTGCATTGATAACACTCATGCATACATAAAAACACGACAACCGCTGATCAGACACACAAATGCATATACTGTTTATCTCTGCCTTGCTTCTGTTTGTTTTCTGTGTCTGTCTGCAGTGCAATAACATGGTTAACTTTAGTCTGAGCTGTTTATCAATGACCATTTTCAAACTGAAAATCACCACTCGACAAGAAAACAAACACACGCAACAGAACCGTGGATATGGATCATCTCTGAACTCTGAGTATGACATATATATGTTTGCATGTCCTTGAATGCACACCCACAACATGCTCTTGAAAATAGCACAGCTATCAGCACAGATGGAGTATGAGGGATAATTCATGGCTATAGCGGCTCAGAAGAGCAAACAGTGGCCTTGAGGAATCAATAATGAACCCTGTTCTGTCCCTTCTGCTCAGAGCTCCTGGTTTGATAGCGAGCAAGTTTTCAGCAGTTCTACCACTGCAGCTTTTGATACAGATCGATTTAGACGGACACCACCACAATGAAAAGGGCTGAAATAAATTTCCTCGGCAATTTCTTTTTCTTATAGCTTTTAAATTTGAGTTTTGCAATGGAAAATACACTGCAAAAGATAACGGTGAATAAAATGAATAAATGAGCGGTGCTTGCCTGTGCAAAACTATATATGATATATATTATGGTTTGTAGATATGGCTTGGGTTTTAATGTAGGTCTATGGGTTTTATCATCCTCCTGGTAAAAATTGCAAGTCTGATCATTCAGAAAAGTAACAACAAACCTCTTGCAAGCTGTATGATTTAAGGTCTCATTCACATCCGTAGCACAAACGGTGTGGGAAAAGGTGCAACTGGAGTGGGTGGAAAAACTGTGAGCAATAACAATAGTGATGCTTGCCTTGGGAGGAGGACTGTAATATCACAGTCTCAAGCCCTTCACTAAAAGGGAAAAGTATAAAACAAGTCCATTTCATGCTTTTAAGAGCCTTACAAAACAAACAGGCAATATAAATATCCTGCCGGAAATAAAATTGCGTTTCTCAGCATTTGAACAGCCATCAAAGGGGGAAGATGCTTACTGCCTGCAGTCACAATATCTATAATAGACACAATATCTACCACCACAAATAACTGCACATACCCAGTCTTGTGACTTTTCTTTTGTGTTCGGTTATTTATTGATTTATATATTTAATTAGTTTTTATTGTGTTATATGAAGGTCACATTCAAGCCTTAAAGTCTTGGAAACTCATTACATATTTATGCACAACTGCAATTTTTATCAATTTTATCAATTTTTGTTAATTGTTTGCAATTCTTCTTTTTTTGGGGAGATATAAATTCCAATTTTGAGGGGGAAAAATACTGATATGTTCTCAGAATTGCAAGTTTTTATCTCAAAGTTGTGTGTTATAAAGTCAGAATGGTGAGTTATAAACTTGCAATTCTGAGAAAAAAGTCTCAACTGCAAGATAAAAACAATTCTGAGGAAAAAAAAAGTCACAACTGTGAGATATAAACTAGCAATTCTGAGAAAAAAGTTGCAAAATTGTGTTTATATCTCACAATCCTGACTTTATTTCTCAAATTGCAAGTATATGTCTTTACAAGATGTAAAATCGCAATTCTGAAAAAATGACAATTGCGAGATATAAATGTGCAATTCTGAGAAAAAAAGTCACAATTGTGAGGTAGAAAAAAGTCAATTGTTAGAAAAAAGTCTAAACTGTGTTTATATCTTGCAATTCTGACTTTATTTCTTGCAATTGCCAGTATATATCATGAAATTCTGAGAAAAAGAATTGGAGTTGTTACTGTATCTTGCAATTGCGAGTTTATTTCACGCAACTCTCACTTCATTCAACAGAAAAAAAAATCTGAATTGTGAGTTTGTATCATGCAATTGTGAGAAAAAAAGCCACAATTATGAGATGTAAACTTGCAATTCTGAAAAAAATAAAAATAAAACAGAAACAAAAAGGTTCTTCAGATGTTAAGGTTCTTCATGGAACCATTTAGACAAAAAAGGTTCTTCTATGGCATCGTGAAGCACAATTATTTTTAAGAGTGTACCTGGTGTGCTATCAGGCAAGTTTACTACATCAGAAAAGGCAATCATATGGATCTTTAAAAAGTGTTAGTTTACATATCTATAATAAAAAGTTATAGTTTACATATAATATGGGAAAAAAAAGTGTTTTGAGTTCAAGTTTGTTGGTGTTTTACTGCCACTAGTCTTTGTTTCAGCTGAAAGTGCAGTGAAATGTATTTATAGCTACATTTTGGAATTTTGCAACTTTTTTTTTCTAAAGAGCCTAGGCTGACAGGAAATGTTAATGACTTGTAGAAAATGCTGCATAGCTTTTAAGAAGAGCATTGGAGAGTGTGTGCATATGAAGTCTGAAATGTCTTTAACTCTGTCTGCTACAACTAAGCAGCTCACTGGGTTTTGAAACACCCAGTTTATAGTTTATAGTTCATATTTTGGTTTCGTATTCATCACTGTGCGATTAAACAGTCTGAGAGTGATGTCAGTGTGAACAGTGATGTTCGTCTCTTATGAGGCACTGCTTTGTGCATCGTCATAAATTCTCAGCGGGCCATTCTGAAAGCTGGTGATAGATGAGTGTGACTGCAGGACTCTGATGCTACACGCTGGGCTAATCATCTCTACCAGGAGCTGTTTGTCTCTCAACCCTGATAAAATAACAACAGGAAGTGACTGCTTTCTTTCCTCCTCCACTTTTGCAGACATGGCAAGCTGCTTTACAGATCTGGCCATTTAAAATGCGCGCGGGAAGTAAAGTGGTCTCGCGTGACGCCGGTGTATTCCAAAGGAACACGGAAAATACAATGACATAGGAAAGACATGATCAGTAGGGGGCAGTCATGTAACGCACTGGACTGGAGCAGGCTGAAAACATTGCTGCAAACTAAAAGGTACGGTAACCTGGAGGGGACACCTTCGGTTCACTTATGTTTGTCGTGGCCACACAAATGAATTCGTAGGAACGTCATATTACTTTTTGTCATTGCCACGAGATATTAATTCCTGGGAATGTCATATTATGTCGTGGCCACAAGATTATTTTGTCGAGGTAACGACATCCTTATGTTTAATGCATAAACAAACCTGCGTAACCATAACCCAGGATTATCAGAGATAGGTTTATTAATATTTTTTATTTTGAGTTAAGAAATGTTTTTATTAATTGTTATAGAAATTAATGCAATATTAAGTTATATATTAACAATAGGCAATGCTGTATATGCGAATGTCTGTGCGCGATGTAGACAGCATTCAAAAGTTTATCAAGAATTTATTACATATAAGTACTTCAAATTAAATAGCCCTGCAAGAAACATTTTATGCATCCTTAAGTCTTATCCATTAATTGATCCTTTTTTTCTGTAATAAATGTATTATTCGTTTATATTCAGTATGCCCCCCTTAATTTCGATCTCTTAACATTCCGAATCTAAATGATAAATGCTGACATGCCATGAAAGCTTTGATTATACTATATGGCATATATTCATTTTTAGTCTAATTATAACCTATATAGTGTTTCATTGTCGAGTGAATCATTCACGTTCCATTTGTAAATCGTATGGTCACACACGGGCATTAATACAACCATAAAGTCAAAACTTTATTGGCATAATTGTAGTTCACAATATTTGCTAAATATATGCCAAATAGCATATATAAAGTTATTTAGGTTAAGCGATTCACAATAAAGAAAAAAGTAGATAGCTCTAAATCACTTATTATTTATTCTTATTATAGGTTATTATTATTTCAATACCTGGTTAGGGCTATTTATTTTTAACGCCTGACAATTATGCCAATTACGTTTTGACTTTTTGATTGTATTTATCCCCGTGTGTGACGATACATGATGTTTTCATTTACAAATGAAACTACGTGAATGATTCATTTCTCAGTAAAACAGTTTAATATTTATATAGTCTAGTCTGTTAATTGGACTAAACAAAATAAAATATGTTCAATTCATATTTTATATGTTCAATTCTTTAGTTAAGAGAAGGAATGTAGGCCTATTTTACTGTGTGACGATAAATTATTTCCAAATGAAACTATGTGAATGATTCACTCTTCAGTTATTTGTCTATTAGTTAGACTAAATAAAATACAATATATGTTAAATTTAACCTTTAAACTGCATTCCAGTAAAAACCCCAGTCATAGCACCTTTACAGTATCATTTACATTCAGAATGTTATGTAACGAGATCAAAATGAAGGAAAAAATAACGAATACAAACGAATAATACAAATATAATGGGAAAAAAAGAAGGTCAGTCAATGGACAAGATTGTGGGATGCATGAAATGTTTCTTGCAGGGCTATTTAATTTGAAGTAGGCCAACATGTAATACATGTAAACACTTGTGAAAGCTGTCTACATTGCGCACAGACAGCATTAGCATATACAGCATCGCCTGTATAATTATTTAATATTGTATTAATTTCTATAACAATTAATATAGGCAAACAATTTCTTAACTCAAAACGAAATATCTCAAATAATTCTGGGTTACTAATGTCACGCAGGTTGGTTTATTCATTAAACTCGTGGCCACGAGAAATGCATGTTGAGCAAAAATACATTTCACGAAAATAATATAAAGATTACAAAACAAAGAAAACAAATGGAATGAGGGATATGCTTTAAAGTTCACGTAAAAGCCAAATATTAAGCGGCATCCTTCATGTTTTCTTTAATCAGCAAATACTTAACATTTTTGAATTATATTCACCTTCTGTTTTTATGACAATAAATTTTGAATTTTGAATTCTTATTTTTTTTTTTTTTAGAAAAACGTCAGAACACCGGTCTCAAAAGTAGAAGCGAAAGTCTTGTTTCCACCAGCGCGGAATTTTTTTTATTCACCGTAATTGATGGATGTCTAAAACAAAAATAAGGAGAATCCTAAAACATATATATTTCTTAAAATAATAACATCTGAACTTCATACACAACAATACGGCAACGACTTTACAACAGGACACATTGTTTTATTTTAATTTTATTTTTTAGCTTGTACACCAATGGATTTCTGATGTCGGGATATTTCAGACTGCATCTCCACAGCTTAATCACTTTAGTATTAAACATACGGGTCAGGAGGCGGGTCGGGTACAATATTTATTTTTTTTATTCTGCGGTCCGAGTTGCGGGTGGGTTATTTGAAAACGGTCGGGTTCGGGTTGTTTATCCACTGACCCGCGTGTCAGGTTGGACACTAATGTTTTGAAAAAAGTGGAGCGTGTGAGGAAAGCTTTCCCCTTCTCCCTGGCATGCATTTGAATGCTGAATTCGAAATGCAACTGAATGCAGTCGGAATCCGCCCCCAGCACCCCCAAGTCTCCAAATGTTGATTACAACAAGGCAACAGACAGCATTCAACACCCCACCCCACCCCCACTCTGCCATTCATAAACATTTCGCTCTTTATACTGCATGCCGCTTAACTCTGATGCCTCATTAACGGCTACTTTTCAGAAAACTGATAAAAAAAAAATTTAAAAAAAACTACACTTCCCTTTGGTTTCCCAGAACAGACTTAAGCCTAGTTCCAGGCTAAAATGATGTAAATCGGAGCTGTTTAATACGGTGCCCGCCAGGGGACACCTTCGGTTCACTTATGTTTGTCGTGGCCACAACATAATATCATGTTCCCACGAGTTTATATGTCGTGGCCACGACAAACATAAGTGAACCGAAGGTGTCCCCTGGCGGGCACCGTAGTTTAAAGATGAATAAAAAAAAAAAAAAAAAAAAAACTTTTACTGATCGTTGGTCGGAGTACCCGCAGTTCGTGACTGGAAGCTGTTAAGAGACAGACTTAATGAACTTCTCCGAAATAGAAGAACTACTTTTCCACTTTAAAAAAAAAAGAAAAAGAAAAAAAGGTGGAAAAAAATTGCATAACTCACTGGAGCACTTTTGATACTTAACAATTGTTGTATTCGTTGTCAGTCATATAGGCTAAGCTTTATTGTTTTCAAAAGTGAGCCTTCTGTTTATTTGTCTAAATTATTTTCTATATTAGGATACAATACTAGGCTATAGTATTTATGGACATTAGGCCAAATCTACATGGGTTTCTTCCCTTTCACTTCAATTAGTTTTTAAGAAAAAAAAAAAAAAAAAACTGCATGGGCAGTGCGTCATAATAATGTACGGCATCAAAATGTAAGAACAAATCTAAAGACAATAATAATAATAATAATAATAAAATTAATTATTAACACTCCTAAAAGTACAGTATAGTGCTCAGATACACTTACGGTAGGTGACCTAACCCTAGTTGATACTTTATTTCAACTTTTCAATTATTTCATTAATTAACAAATAAACAAATGCCTTTCCGATGTGATATAAGTGAAAAGGGAGACGATTTCGAAAATGATTTCACCATAAGGCGGATGCGAACTCGGGTCTCCCGCGTCAAAAACGATGTGTTACTCGTATTATCACTTACGCCACTGAAAATGTTGCAGAACAGCCGTCTTTTGTAATATTTGTAAATATGGAGTATTTGCATTGTGTAAAAACATTAAATAAAAGGCACCAGACTACAGAAAATGGCATATACTAAAGTATTTATTTTTCTGGGGGAGGACCCACCCACATTTTTTTTGCTCCCGACGCCCATGCTTGATGATGAAGTATAGTCTACAGGATATAACAATAAAGTGCTTTTCCAATCCCGATTCCACAAGGTTTTATTCCGCATCCACCCGCTCCCGCTATATTAACTATATTATTCGCCCGCTGCCCGCTTAGAATAAATTTCTAAGCACCAAAATCGCAAAAACAAATCAAAATAATAATAGTAATAATACTAATAAATTAATTAATTAATTTTTAACTCTATAAAAACAGTAGTTTATATTTAACCTCTCCATTTCTATTCCTCTCTACTCAAATTAATTGTCAGTGTATCTAAAATTGTGTATCTTAGAAAAAGAAAAAGAGGAACTACCTCTTAAACATGCATATCTTAATTTGATGTTGCTTTAAAACGCTGAAATATATAATGTATTTTATTCTGAAGGTGAAAGTGGTCCAGTTATTTAACTGCCTGCGGCGCCGTCAGGATCACGTTTTTTTCCCCCTTTAATTAAGTGGATACAGCTTACAATACTCGTTCAAGAGTAAGGGATTGCTCAAAACTATGCTATTTTACATATTTCTGTTACTTGTGTACAATCACAATGAAAAAACAGATGTGTATGCTATTTGTAAAAAAAAAAAAAAATGTAAACAAGATGCTGGTTCAAGGGCGCGTCACAGAAATTGCCTACAATTCTGCATATAGGCTTGCTACTTATTAATTTTATTTTATTTCGTTTTGTTAAATTATTATTCATTAAGAAATTTATATTTCGCATATGGGCATTTTTATTTATTTTACATACAGCTTTTTTGGGTTTTCTCTGTGCATAAGATCTGCGCGTGATGTTCTGATGTTTATGCTGCTTTTTGCTTGTGTACAATTAACCCCTCAAAACGAATTTAACTGTTATTAATGTGTCACAGCCACGATTCAATTTAAATGTAATTTAAGACAATCTTGTCGTTAATAATAACTAAACGCGTCGGTTGTCCTTTGGAAAAAAAAAAAACAGAAATTAACATTTCTATTATCAATGCAGTCTAATAAAAGTTCAACAGGAAAAAAATAAAAGAAAATAATAATAAAACTGCTCCTGCTTATGAATAAATTTTTGCTTGATGATGAAGTATCTAAATAGTCTATAGGATATAACAAAGTGCTTTTCCAGTCCCGCTTCCACGAGGTTTTATTCCGCATCCACCCGCTCCGCGCTATATTAACTATATTATTCGCCCGCGGCCCGCTTAGAATAAATTTCTAAGCACCAAAATCGCAAAAATACTGTAGTTTATATTTATCCTTCCCATTTCTATCTGTCTCTACTCAAATTAATTGTCAGTGTATCTAAAATTGTGTATCTTAGAAAAAGAAAAAGACGAACTACCTCTTAAACATGCATATCTTAATTTGATGTTGCTTTAAAACGCTGAAATATATAATGTATGTTATTGTGAAGGTGAAAGTTGTCGAGTTATTTAACTGCCTGCGGTGCCGTCAGGATCACTTGGTTTTTTTCCCCTTAATAAAGTGGATACAGCTTACAATACTCGTTCAAGAGTACGGCATTGCTTAAAACTATGATATTTTACATATTTCTGTTATTTGTGTACAATCACAATAAAAATAAAAAAAAAACAAAAAAAAAACGTGTAGGCTATTTGTAAAAAAAAAAAAAAAAAATGGAAACAAGATGCTGGTTTAAGGGCGCATCACAGAAATTGCCTAAAATTCTGCATATAGGCTTGCTACTTATTAATTTGTTAAATTATTATTCATTCAGAAAAGAAAAACATATATTTCTTATGTGGGCCTATTTTATTTATTATTATATATAGGTTTGTTGGGTTTTTCTCTGTGCATAAGCTCTGCACGTGAGGTTCTGATGTTTATGCTGCTTCTTGCTTGTGTATAATTAATCCCTGAAAACGAATTTAGCGGTTTACGTCAGTTGTCGGTTGGAGAAATAAAATAACCGAAATTAACATTTCTGTTTCCGATGCAGTCTAATAAATGTTCGTCAGGAAAACAAAGAAAGAAAACAAAATAACAATACAACTGCACCTGCTTATGAATAGGCTATCTTTTTGCTATTGGTTTGAACCATAATTTCAGGAAAGAGGAATATTGAACTATTGTACTGGTATTTGTGACCAACGCCCCCTAGAGCTGGCCATGGTGTTTGGCTACAGAATGTTGTTCCTTGCGCCACCTGGTGGATATTATATGAAGTGCAACAACGTTGTAAAAAAATCTAAAAAAGCCGCTGCGGCAGGACGCGTGCCCACGCGTGCCGAATTGCAGGCTGCCGCGTGAAAATAGACGCATTTTTAATGGCCAGATCTGTAACTCATGTCAAAACATTCACTACACATGAGGGGTCATACTCCACTGACCAATATAAGAAATAGCACGATGTGCTCGGAAAGCTGCAAGACTGTCATCGTAACACGTTTTTCTTCATTACAGGAAAGTGGGCTGTCTCCCAGCTCCCCTGATAACCCAAGATGTCGAGCTGGTCCCATAGGGAAGCTGGATGGCCAGCCTATCCAGGTTCCCGCTGGCCATGTGGCACTGAAAATGTGCAGCTGCCCTTCCCTGGAGGCCCTGAGAATGTGGTGATTACATTTCTCTGTGGTGGCAGAACTTGGGCACACTAATGCTAGGAATACGCACAGTCCAGAAACTAGAACGGCAAAAACAATAACTATAAGATGAAAACCGAGGACTTAATATCCGATAACAGACAGGCTCAGAAATTAAAAACACTCCAGGTGAATCTTATTATAAAACTAAGAGGATTAAGAGTTGAATATAATAATATGAAGCTACTGCAGACAGCTACTACAGTATCACTTTATTATTAGATTCAGTTACGTGAGAACAAGTAGACAGTCATTTAAGGTGTTCTCAAGCAAGTACTTGAGGAATATTAGAAGCGACATAGTATAATATAAACAGTCCCACTGTGAGTGATACATTAGTTAGGGATGTACTTGCCAATTACAACAGTTTTCATCAACTTTGAAGCAATAAGATGCTTCACAATTTCAATTAGTTTGAAGATTGGTCTGAGTATTAACCAGTGAATCAGAATGCCAGCTCAATGTCTCAGAATGATGACTTTAAATAAATTTAGTCCTATGAAGAGTCGAAATTAATGAAGTGTCTTAGGCTAAAAAAATGTGAGGATAAATTAAAGCAGTTATAGCACAGAACGGGGTAAGCTGTGCCACTACTTAGGTTAACCTCTAGTCAAGGAGAAAGACGATAGAGGTGAAATTAATGCATCTAATTAAATTTCAGGATGTCTGCTATCAACTCAAATTAGAAGAAAGTGTCCAGAACGCAGGAGCATAGAAACAGGACTTAATGATAATTTTAAAAAGTGGGGGTTTAAGGGGTTTAAAAGTAATAAATAAAATAAAATAAAATAAAATAAAATTAAATTAAATTAAATTAAATTAAATTGGAATCGGTAACATACTACATCGTAAGTAATCTACCCAGCACGGTCTACTTCATACTTAATTTTTTTAAATGAATAAGAGAGTTCAACAGTAATCAGAGAGAAAAAATATATAAAAAATAAAACAAAGACATAAAATCTGTTGTGGCCACAAATTAAGAATTTGTTCCCACAACTTAATTTGTTTCCTCATTTGAATTAAATTGTGGTCACAAATTAAGAATTTGTTTCCTTTTTTTTATTAAACTGTGGCCATGCTGTACAGTACTAATTAAAACAAGTGAATGAATTATGAATCAGCCACAGTTTACTAAAACAAGGGAATGGAATATATAATCCATTATTAGACTGAAAAACGACATACATTTTCTTATATCACATTCCAACCTCCAAGGCTGCAGGGAAATATGAAATATTGAGTCCAGACTTTGTGTAGCTGAGGTAGCTTCTTCAGTGTGGGAACAAAATTCTAGATTGTTTTCTTTGAAAGGTGGATTGTTCTTTGCCAGCACTCCCTCAGATTTTTGGAAAACAAATTGGCTACCACTTTAATAGGACCAACCTATTTTCAAAGTATTTCCTGCATTTAGATGCAAAGCTTATTATCAACATCAGTTGAATTACTGGCACTGCCTACTATAAAACAGATGGCACACTTTACCCCGCAGCTACCATTTTGAGAAAATGTACAGTGTTTGGCTAAAGCTTATCTATAATTTATTAAACAATACATGTTTTACCATGGCTTAACGTTGGCAAAACTATATATTTTAGACCCGGGCCATTTTGATTTGACATATTTTACCTACCATGTAAAAAATGTACACTATTTATGTGCATCTTTCAGTCCTTGGCAGCTGTCTAAATACATAGATAAACACATTACATGATAAAAACTTTGCACAGCTTCCTAGATTAAAGAGGAAGCACACTGATTTTACTCCGCTATCGAAAGCAACACGGTAACCTCAGGGTGCCCAATATGCACAAACACATGAATAAAATTACCCATGCCAGTGATGTGCTGTTAGTACACTCATGCGATAGTAGTCTGCGTTGGCTTACAAATGCATTAAATTCCTCTGCACATTCTGTTGCGGAAAGCTGATTGAAATGCATTTCCTATCGATACATAATCTATGGTAATGAGCTCCTCAAAATTCCCATGATAAATACGCCTGGAATCCATTCTAAGGCATTATAAATAAAACAGAGCGAACATGATTAATCTAAATGATAATAGAATACCAGTGGTGAGAATAGTTGACCCACTGTGCCTGGAATGTGTAATAAATTAAGCTCTTCTAGAAATGTCCTGCATCTACATGAAGCAATTGGGCACACGGTTTTTAGCATAAACTGATCGATCTTTTCATGAATACAATTAAATATTAAAATCAGGGCACTTTTATATTCGTAAAATGTCTGGGTATCATTCCCCACGCTTTGCATGTAAAGTGCAAACTGGATTTCAACAAGGTCGAGGAACAATCATGCACAGGATGATGCTGATTTTTTGGTGCACGGAGATGTTTCTGACAATGATCTGTTTTGTGGCATTGTGGGTTGGTGTAATGGTTACTTACATTTGTCCAGAACCTCATCGGAACCATCTGGACAGTCTGGTTCTCCATCACAAAGCCAGCTCTCGGACACACAGGTCTGCTGGTCACCGCATAGAAACTCTCCAACGTCACACAAAATGGGCTCTGATGAGAAAGGGGGGTGGAGACAGAAATGGAGTATGGAATGAAATGCAATACAGTCATTAAATATCTAAATTACTTGATTGTCTAATAATTATGATTAGTAAGTACACGTGAAATGCATGAACTCACAATGATTCATTATAGTGACATGAATGTGATGACAATTCATTTTACTGAACAGGCAAGCAGGGATAATACGTATTAAGGGCGATTTGAGTTTCGGAAACATCGCAAGATCATTTTTCCAATCTCTTTTTGTTAGTACAACAGCCCTGCGGTGACATCCAATGATATTTACAAGAAAAACACGACTATAAGGCTATCCGAATATCAAGCAGCTGTGAGAATCCTTCAGGTATTACTCAGAACTGGGCCATGCGTTTCCCCTCCTAAATTCCTGATTTCCCAAGCTACATGATTTATGAACATATCAAAATGATTATGATCCAAAATGCTCCAATTCCAAAATGTTAAGGCAGGAATGCGAGTGATAATTCTATGCACCACTGCTCTCTGTCCTTGCTATGCCCCACCACCACACACACACACACACACACACACACACACACACACACACACACACACACACACACACACACACACAACCCCCGCCAAGCAAATTCACTATCAAGGGACAGAATTATAAATGTCAAACGGTTTCATCTTGCTCCCGGTCTCTCCCTCTCTGTCTTTCTCAATCTCTCTATCTCTTTCAAGCTGCAGGCCTCAAAATTAGGCCGCAACCTACTGTATACGAACAGCGCTTCTCGCTACACCTCTACGGGTAATGCTTTGATAGTGATCCATTTTGGAACTTGCATATAAATTCATTTCCAAATCCACTCGCTACGACTGATGCTCACTGATTCATTCCGAGGAATACTACCTTGTTTTGGTTTTGTACACCCTAAATGTATAACCTACATTGCAATACTTTGCTTATAAAGAAACTGACAAATTGTTGCATGAAAAATAAATATTGCAAAATGTATTAAAAATGCAGTTATTTCATGCCAAGTATACTACAAATACATTTGCATATTATGGACTTAATAAAAATACCCTGCAATTATAACTTTAGTACACTAAACTGGTATATTTAAAGGCTGCTAAATTGGAACAACTAATTTTGTACTTAATGCACTTTAATTATGCAGAAGTAGTGATGAAGTCCAACTAAAGATATACTTAAGTATATTTGATTGTGCTAAAGTGGAATTATTGCAAGTACACTTTAGGTACACTTTAAATATTTTGCATTTAAAGGCCAATATTATTCAAAGATCATACAATCCACATCAATAGTGATATTATTAAACAAATTTTAGGCTTAATATTAAGAAATGTGCATTGTGCACAAGTAGTACTCCAAAATAAAGTTTAATTACAATGTTTATATCAGTAAAGCGATGTGTCAGTAAATATGTTAATAGACTTGAACTATACTGTACTTAGTATAAAATAAATGCATTTTGAGTCTATTACATTTTTTCTAGGGTTAAATGTACAATAGCAATGAAAAATTTAGTATTTACTTGCATTTAAGTCATTCTAAACTGATTTCACAAGTTAACTGATTTCACAAGTTCATCCTACATAATTTGAAAAGCTGAAAAATGTTATTGTAAATCATACAATGAAAGGCAGGCTGCATTTCTCTCTGGCATGGCTCAAGATTAGTTCTATAGGAAAGAATGGATCTAGCAAATTGTTCGAGGGCTGGGTTCTTCTACAATTGATTCACTTTCTTTAGAGCCACAGTGGCTCTGAAACTCGGCTGGTAATCTGGCCTGATTCAATTCAATGGCAGCTGTACATCAGTCAAAAAGCAATTACAGGGAATATGATGATGGCTGCCCTCTGTCCTTCATTCTTACTAACAAAAACAACAGCAATTCTGCTGTCCCGAATGAATAGTGACGGTGATTTGATTGTTGTAGTGGCTTTAAAAAGACGTGTCTATATTTTCGGATGAGTGGTTATTGAAACGGATTTCAAGCCAAACTTTTTACCTAGAGTGACTGGTCTTCTATTTTGCAGGAAAATGTTGACTGACAGTTAAAACAAAAATAAAAAAAAAGTTCACCTGAATCAAATTCAAGTGGAGGAAAAATAACCAAAGAGAGGAAAGGTTTGGTCAAGCCTCCAGATAGAAGATCTCCAGAGTCCAGTCTGAAGGCATCTTTATCTCTGCAGCTGAATTGGTTACCATTTAAAAACATTCCTTTTACCTGAGGATAGTTTCTTTTGCAAGCAGCAGAATCCATAAAAGACAACTTCAGAACTCATGAGCGGCATCTGTCCACTGATGTGTACCTGCTTTCATGTCGGGATGCCCTTTAAAGCACAGCCCAATTTGAATTATTGGAATGACCAGTGATGCCACTTTACCTTCCCTCTTACCTCAAGAGGCCTTTACTTCTTGACTCGAGTGTTTGATGCTTCCACAGCTCTGTGTTTCAATAGATTCTCCACAGACAGTTCAAAATGCAAGAAAAGAAAAAGCTGCACAAAACACTTCAAGACTGTCAAGGAATAAAACCTTGCATCATTTGTTTTCTGAGGCAAAAAACAAATTTACATCTGAAAGGAGGGAATGCGACACTGAACCGCTAAACGTTGTGGCCATTCAGAGATAATTTCAAACAGACACGAGGAATGAAGATAAAAATAACAACGGAGCAAAATGGCCCCAACTCTTTGATGAGTTAGCGGTAACCTATTACCATAACAGTAGGAAATGTTCAGTGGAGCTTGGACTGGCATGCTATTATGAGCTTCATTTCTGACACAAGCTGCCACCTCGATGTGCAGAGAACTTTGGCTCATTAAAGCTCCTCAGCCTTTGTGATTCCGCCAGTTTCGATATGCAAAACTGTGACAGGGAGCCGGTGAATAGAAGTGATGGTCTTCAGAACTTTGGATGGAAGCTATGCCAATCTTGTTTGATGAATCTGTCAAGGAGAACAGTTGTTTGACGCTAGGCGCCTACGCCACAGAGTAAGCTCAATTAATCTCCATGATGTTGTTCAATTCAATGTTTGAGCACAAACCATTCAAGCATCTTCACAAACCATACAACTAAAAACTTATATAAATCCCTTGTTTTCTAAAGAAACATTGTCTAACAGCGACACCAGCAGGCAAAGTAACAGCAGGAGTCGATGTCTGTTGTGCCTCCCCTGAACCCATTGAGTTTTAATAAACTTCCTATAGTGGGGGGTAATTGAGAATGAATGGGGGAAGTCATGTGAGGTGAGACAATGTCTACATCACGATATGATTGGATAAGACTGGTCATGATTGGCTGTGAATGGTTAATGCGATAAATCCTGCCTTTTGTGTTTGTGCACATTTGCAAAGCAGTCTGAATGAACAATATGTGACCCTGGACCACAAAACTAGTTTTAAGTAGCACAGGTATATTTGTAGCAATAGCCAATACATTGTATGGGTCAAAATGTTCCATGAAGATAATTTGTAAATTTCCTATCGTAAATATATTAAAACTTAATTTTTGATTAGTAATATGAATAGCTAAGAACTTCATTTGGACAACTTTAAAGGCAATATTTAGATTGTTTTCACCCACAGATTTCAGATTTTTAAATAGCTGTATCTCGGCCAAATATTTTTAACAAACCATACATCAATGGAAAGTTTATTTATTCAGCTTTCAGATGTATATATTATCTATTTTAAGAGTTTTGTGATCCAGGGTCACATATAATGTCGTCTATAGGAAGACTAATTTTTAAAAAAAGTAGATAAAACCACTTTGTTATGTCAAAATGGTATGAAAAGATGATCTGTAAGAGTTTTAGTGAGTAATCAGCTTCGTGAAATTTAAATCTCTTTGTCTATGACCAATATTTACGGAGCTGACTGATGACTAAAGATCCGAAAAATTCAAAAATAATTAAAAGATAGCTATTAAAAAGAACATAAGTTGTTAGAGAACAAAGAACAAAATTGTTACTATATTGAGTTATTATTTTGGAATAAATGTTAAATGCTTTAAAACACTAACATTAACTGATGAGATTTATACTAGGCTTTAAAAAATAGAATATTGATTGCATTGTTAATGTAAAAACATAAAAAAAAATGTCTTCTTTATCTTTTTCCGTGCAAGTAATGTTTATTTATCCAAGAAAGTGAGACTAAAACATGAATTTAATGATTATATATTCTTCAGCATAGAAAAATAAAGGCGTAAGAAAAAGCCAAAGTTTGAATTTGCTCATCCACAATTGTGAGGCTCATTAATGAGCCTGAATCAATGATGCTCCAGTCTAACCCTCAAAAAATGAATCACCTTGCATTTAATTTAAGCTTTAACCGGATGCTCAACAGCTGTTCCAGCCGCTTCAGTCTCATTATCTTTCCAACTGTTCGCTGTCACGCAACGCACCCAAGAACGTATCCTTACCTTGACAACCCTACCGTGGCACGCTATAATAGGAAAGACAACTCACAATTTCCAAACTCAAGAAAGTCTGCTGAGGCACTGAGATCATTACTGTCAATTAAAACCAAGTTGAAAGAGAATAACTGCGTCAACAGCACAGAACTTTCCACTTAACTTGCACTAAAATGTTATTAGGTCATGTAAGTAAAGTGGCATTTTCATGTTGAGGTCAATGTACACAGTAATGTGACATTCTCCTAGTTGGATTTCATAGGAAATCTTGTTATAAGTCACTCTAAGGCTGCGAAAATCCTTTGAGATTAGATATGATCCATATAATGCTTCTCTGACACTTGTGAAAGGATAAAGATTCTGCATGCTAAACCTCACATCTAACACAAACACATGCAACCGTCGTGCGCTGCTGTTTTCGAGCTTTACAACCCAAGATGGCCAGTGAACTCTTTAATTCTCACCTTGACATATACTACATGGTATTTTGATCTAAATGTCAGCTGCCTCAGTTTTGATCAGAAAACCGTGATTAACATTAATATCACCCGACACCTATTACATAAATGTCTTGAGAATGTCATTCGGCAGGAAGATTCACCCATATAACGCCAGTGAATGTCAGTGCGAGATTCAAACTATTTGTTCTGCTTCACTTTTCATTCATATTGATCTGCGTATCCACTGAAAAAGCACATCAAATGGGGTTCGCGGAGGGCACGCTTAAGGCTCCGGTTGGTGTCGACGTGCGGGTCGGCCAGCTGAATTCGAGGGGGGAGGGGATAATGATGCTCGAAGGTGCCGCGCATTTACAAATTCCACAAGGCACTCCATCCAGGAAACACATCCTCTGCCAAAAGACCTTTACCATGGCAACTCTGAGCCAGTCGGACTGTGTGTAGCCAGGCTAGCGGAGAAATCAATGGGAAAGGACAACAGGGCCTTCATTAAGCTCTGCCTGACCTTCACTTTTCCAGTGAGGTCATTTTTATTTTCGAAACAACAGCGGGGGCATGTCAACAAATTATCAAAGGGAACGCAGTCAGATTTTTAACAGCCATCACCGGAAAAGCGACTGCTCGGTATAATCTACCTTGTAAACAATGCATTATTCATGAGCGTGAGTTTAAATGTACAGTCCTCACAAGATATTCTTCCTTTTATGATGTTGCTCGGTGCAAGACAAATAAAGGCATAATCTGAATCTCTGTACACATCAGATAGGCTTAAACTCATGATGCATCATAGGAGACTATGTGCTTGTATGCCGTTTCAGGGTTATGTACTGTATACAGTGCAAATTTAAAAGCAGACGTGTCAAAAGCTATACTGCGAGGGTTCTCAACCTTTTATACGTGTCTGAAACATTTTGTGACTTAACACTGCATCTGTCTAAAAGAATTAAGCTACACACTTCTAAGTGGTGGCATTCTTGAGAAAAACAACACATTTTGTTGTTCAGTTTTTTTCATTATTACTGACTGAACAAGAACGTTCAAAATAAGTGTGAAAATAGATGCAGAAAGTGCCGGCAGTTTAAGGACGCTCAGTCAGTGACACTTGGGTATTTGCATATTCATTTTTTGAGACTGTGGGTTTGACACTTGAAGTTCATCTTTGCATCCAGGTCACCTTTGCATCCATTATAACCTACATTTAACATAATATTTTAAGCACCATATATATAGACCTTTTTTTTCCCCCAAAAGAAATAAATACTTTTATCCAGCAAGTACGCATTAAGTTTATCGAAAACAACAGTAAAGACAACCTTTTACAATACTGACAATAAGATTTTTTTCTTGCACACAAAATCTGCATATTATAATGATTTCTGAAGTATTGGAATAATTACATCTTAAAATGTATGAAAAAAGAAAACAGTTATTTCAAATTACAAGGGCTGGGTTTTGACACAATATTCACGAATGAATTTGATTCTGATTCACAAGCTTGCGATTCAATTCAATTTCTGATTCAATTCGATATTGATTATGTTGGATATATATCATGTACAGTAGATTTTCTTAAGGAAAAAAAAAACTCTCAACTAACGCTGTAAAATATACATGAGAGACAGTTGGTATTACAGAACTTATAATATTGAAGGTTAACTGATTTGTATACAGACGCTTAAATTACACTTAATTATTTTTTATAATAATAAGTTACAATTAAATAATTATACTTTGAAAAATAAAGTGGACAGATAAAGTCACATATTTATTCAAACAAAACTAAAACAGTGAAACAGTGACAGTTGTAATGAATATGTTATATGGTGGATATATTTAGGGATTAAGAGTTCATTTTCCTAGCTGACTAATGAGTTCATGGTCACCGAAGATGGTTTTTCTGAGGTAAATATGACTTTAGGCGACATTGACTGTTATACTGAATATTGTTATACTGTTATTAATTATTATTTTGTGCTGAGAGTGTTTTTAAAGTGGAGGAGATGATCAGTTCATGTGAACTGAACTTGAACTGAGGTGCTACAACAATCTGTCACTCCACATTAAACAGCACCAAAACAACATTTATTGTTTGAATACTGTAATAAAATGGACAGAATTTGAAATCAGAGACTTTGTGTCATATCAAAAGTAACAGAGCACAAAGATTATGGCGATTTATTGGAGGGAAGGCATGCTACAACATTCCGTTCAATAAATGAAAACAGGCTAGACTAATTGATTCTTGGGATTTAAAGGGATAGTTCACCCAAAAATGAAAATTTTATCTGCTTACCCCGCAGGGCTTCCAAGATGTAGGTGACTTTGTTTCTTCAGTAGAACACAAATGAAGATATTTAATTCAAAGTGTTGCAGTCTGTCAGTCATATAATGGCAGTCGATAGGACCCACGGCAAAAAAAAATACACTGACAAAACCATATTAAACCCTGCGGCTTGTGACGATACATTGAGGTCTTAAGACACGAAACAATTGGTCTGTGCAAGAAACTGAACAGTATTTAAATTTATAAATACTGTTCAGACAGATTGTTTCGTGTGTTAAGACCTCAATGTATCGTCACAAGCCAACACAATTTGGTTTTGTCTGTGTATGTTTTTTTTTTGACTCTCAAAGCCGTGGGCCCCATTGACTGCCATTATATGACTGACAGACTGCAATGGTTTGAGTTAAAAATCTTAGTTTGTGTTCTACTGAAGAAACAAAGTCACCTACATCTTGGATGCCCTGGGGGTAAGCAGATAAACATCAAATTTCCTTTTTTAGGTGAATTATCCCTTTGAGAATCAATATCGTTTTGTAAAAATGAGAAATCTATATTTTTTTGCCCAGACCTAATAATTACATTATAATATTTGGGTAAACTTTTAACCTACAAAACAAACAAACAAACAAACAAAAAAAGATTATGCTAAAAAGAACAATAAGTAATTAATTAAATGAATAAATAAATAACACATATAGATGATATGTCTCACAAAAGGCATGTACACCATTAAATCTCTATTAACTCTTGCATTCATTGCAAGAATTCATTGCTGTGAATACAGCATTGCATTCACAGATAAATCCAAAGACAAGGTTGATGAACAAAATGTAGTAAAATAGTTAATAAACTATTTAAATGAACTTTTCTTTTCAGTTGTAAAAAACATGCTGAAAAATAAATTACCATATACCATAAATTCTTTCACACTTCATATAAATCTCTCATGACCCCATTTGCATCTCTAGTGACCTCGGCTATGCTGTATTCATCAAACATCAGAATTGTGCAAAATCTCCTTTCTCCGCTCAAGGTCACGTCAGGAGCTGACATTCTTAACAGAGCCTGAGCCTCATTTATGGGTTTATATCCTTTCTCATGCCATGATTATCAATCAGGGAAGATAATGGGCACTGAAGCAGGCAGTATCTCAGTCACTCCATGAGGTGAACCACCAGTCAAGGTTCCCTAAACAACATGTCTTCCTGAGGAAGACGTGAGGGGTTCTATTCTCTCGATATCATTGTTTCATTACAGCCGAGAAAGATTGCCTCTGAAGCCCTGATAACAGAAAAGAGCTCTCGAACAATACACTTCAAGTTAAATGCATCAAGTTTTAATTCGCACAATTAAAATATGTTTTTTCGAGTTCTCTGAAATACCAATTTTTAAGAAACAGATAAGAGTCTTTTACTCAAATGAGCACTTAACAAAGACTTTTTTTTATCCACTTTGCACTGTTATTTCCAGTAGGAGTTTCCCGCTGTGTGGGAAGCAGCAGAGGGGGGCTGTGATTAAGATGCCCAAACTCTTCTGATATTACAGCTTTTGCAGTTTATCTGCCGATGAAATCAGCGGGTTCACGCAGCAGGAAATCTCCTCCAGAAGATCTGATTAGTTTCATTCCACTAAAATCAGGGAAGCACATGTCAGATCTAAATGCAAAGTTTGCGTAACAATATCAAGTTGAAGCCTTCAGCTGCTAATGATCCCATATCTGAGGTCAAAAATAATGGGCTATAACTGATGTTTTGGGTGAAGTTAATATGTATGTAATCATTACACGCATGTGGGTGGTGATAAGTACGGTTGAATGGGCTAATCTTATAAAGTGTTGCTCCATATGCTGAGATCATTTGAAATGCTACGGTATAATGTGGGTGGTTGCAAATTGCTGAATTAAACTGCTTTTGTTGCTCTCAGGTGTACAGTACAGAAGGGGTTTATCCCCAGGGGCTGGGCAGGAGGTTAAAACTCTGACAATTCAGTTTGTCTATTTGCATCTTTCCATATTTATGTCATTATTTGGATTCACAGTCCTAATGGAGAAAAAGTCACTTAGCTAATCTGCATAAACCCAGGATACTGCAATTATCAACAGACCCGACGTTCTCCAGGGACTGTAGAGCTGTCCGCTCTTACCGCGAGGACAATTAACATAAACGCTTCGTCTATCGGCATGTATTTAAACTAAGGCTTTTTCGCACCTTTCACAAGACCATATGAAAACTAGAGCAAATTTAGTCACTATTAAATCTATAAATGATTAGCTAAACTAGAAAAAAGCACAGTGTTTTAAAATTATGAAGCCCTTGATTTCCTAGCAAGGGCTGGGCTGGTACAGTCTCTGCCGCAGGTCTAGGAGCTCAATGAGATAAGAAAATGATGAACGAACTAAAGAATCATTACACAGGGCTGAGTGTGAGAAGTTTTCCTCCCATGGGCCTAAAGCTTGGCTTCTATTTGTAATTACCTAAAGTGCTTTTTAGGATCTCATTGACATGCTTCGAGCAAAAGAAAAGGACAAAGTGAAAAGGAATCCAAGTTTGTTTTGTAGTCTGAAAAGGGAAAAAAAATCTATATAACCTCCAGGAACAGCTACATGTGAGCGTGAAGGCTACAAAAACCATTGCTCCAAAGCTTACTGACACCGGTTTTAATATAATATTGTCTGTTTAAGATATGGTAACAGCTTAAAACTATTGACAAGAGATTAAAACCACTTAAAAAGCTTTTAAAAGATATGTTTTTGAGCCCTGAAGGCAGATTCGAAATGAAAAGTATACCATCAGGAAGTCTGAAATGTTTTGACACAACCATTAAGTGTGACAACAAACCAATGAGTGTTTTTCAACAAAATCAATATTAGCTTTACTGTTATATGGGTCAGGTTAGACTCTAATAAACAGTTGGAAGAGTAAAACGAGGCCTGAATGCTTCAATTTGAATCTATCGTGTGAGTCAATCGTGCTTTTTAAAAGCTGTGAGTGCGGAAGGAGGGTATGGCAAATCTGATGGCGTAAATTATTCAATCAATTAGATCTATCTGCTTCTGCAGGTAGAAGAGTGGAGAACATAAACGTATCTGCCATGGAAGACCTCTGGAGAGCAGTAACGTTTGACCTGGCATCAACTATAGGGGATATAAAGTGATATGGGAGGTTGCATTAAGATAAGCCAGCCATATGCACAAGCATGATACGTCGAAATGGTGCACGTATGGAGCATGTGAGGGTTAGGGGTCATAGAGGCTCTGTCACGCTGAATGGCAATTGGCTGAATTGATTTCACACAATCTTGAACCTTGGGGCTCAGTATTGATCCCGCTAGCTTTTGATTTTCACACACCATGAACACTCGCACAACAGCCCATTTCAAATTATCCATCTTTAACAGCCTGAGGTAAGACAAAACTGGACTCAAATATTTTAGGACAGCTGCTGCTGAAGTTTTTCCAAAATTGAAATACAAGCAAACAAAGATTCTGTCAGTCAAACTGGAAAAGTAATAAAAAACATTATACAGCGGTATAAACTAAAAAAAGCTATTTTCAGTAAATTATATCTAATTACAGTGCATCTTAGTGGTTGGCCTCATTACTTGACATGTGACCTTATTCATGCAGCCAGTTAACAAGGTTGTTAGCAGCACATTGTTAAAATGGATAGTTTCCGGACCTGACGGTTCATCATAATTACAGCACGTAATTGCAAGTAAAGCATCTTATACAGTACATGCAGCAACAGCAGATGCATGTGAAGAAATCTAGTTTCACTGTCAAAGAGGTAGAGCTTGGCTAAAAACGTGATTCATTTTTTTAATGTATTTATATAAAAGTAGGACTATAAAGAGAAAAAGAAAAATGTGTGAATATATACACATAGGTGGGCTGTGTGGGTGGGTCGGGTCCTTGGCCTGGGCTGCCTTCACGTCTCACCTTTTTAATGCATCACAAACTAGCTGAAACACAGAATCCTCTGCACATCTACAGACTTAATTTAAAAAAATTAAATTAAATCAACATAAATTACAAACATATAAGGAAGGTGAGGCATGTATATGCTGGCTAGGGATGGCTAGCGTTTTGAGGGATGGGTGGGGGGCCTTTGGGCCCTGTTGCCTTCTTTTTGGCACAAATGTTGAGACGTGGCGTGTGGTAGCCATGGAGGGATCATAGGCAAGCCTAAAAATTACTATTATTGTTATTATTATTAGTAGTAGTAGTATTATTACTTATTCTTATTTTTTAAAGTTATAATTCAATACAATTGTTATTATTACTGGCCTTCCTCATTGTCCTCCACCCTTTCCAATTCTCTCTAAATCTCCAACTTGTTATTATTATTATCGTCATTATTATTATTATTATTATTGTTGTTGTTGTTATTGCTGTTATAGGTATCATGGTTATTATTATTGCTAATAATATTTGATATCTCCAATGGCTTCCTTTTTTGAATTGTTATTACTATTATTATTATTATTATTATTATTATTATTATTATTATTATTATTATTATTATTATTATTATATTTATTAATAATCTGTTAGATATTATTTCACTTATGTACTACCTCTCCCACCCCAAGATGCAATAACTGGCTCACATGCGCAGACATTCGCATACACACATGATCATAATGTTCACAGACACATAAATACATACACTGTTACATGAATGCACTTGTAATATTAGATATCAGTATATATGTTGAAATTGCTTCTTTATCTGGCTTCTTTATCTAAATATTGTCACATTCACTACTTGCATGATAATAAAAATTAAAAAAACGTGATTCATAACTAACTGACATAAAGCTTTGAAATTTAATTAATTCATTATGTTGGCAAATAAATCTGTTAATCGTAATGCATTCACACCACAATTACAGAAGATTACATTAATACTCGCAGAACACAACAAGTCTGAGACAAAGCATTGCTGTTTTTGAAATATGAGTGAATTATGAAATGCCATAAATCATGGTGTATAAATTAGAGGTACAAGATATATAGCTGGCTAATATATTATTTGATAGATGGGAGAGTAATGAAGTTAATACCAATAGTGAAACTGCAGCGTATGTACATTTAAATGTACAGTGGACATCTAAATTAGACAACAACCTATAATTTCCTAAATGTCAAGGTCACCGCTTTGTCCTATTTGAAATGATCTAATAGGTGTAGAAGGGCAGGTTTTAAGCGTATTTTATAAATTAACTGTATTCTGAAGCACTCAACTTAAATGAGATATTTAAAAAAAGAAATCCAAAAAAACACTTACAGATACCTCCAAGTTTTTAGTGTGAATCTGGCACCTGGTGCTAATTTCCTTAATTATATAACAAACCATATTTAACTACCAGCATTTCTCTAATTTTTACTGAAATTGCAAGATTGCAGGCCAAAAGATGAGACCTATAAGAGCAGCCGGCTGTTCCATTTCTTACAAAGACACTAATTCATTCAAGTCCCCCAAAAAGACTGGTTGTCCATGTAAGACAAATGCACAAGAAGACAAGATAATGCATAGACTCTCAATAGAAAAGTGGTTCAACGCTGCAGGTGGAATTGCTTGCCAGTTCAACGCTGAACAGCGTAAGGATCTGTCTCGACATGTTTAAGAAAAGTTGGACTGAAAGTGCACTCTTGCAATGACCAAAGCTCTCTTCAGCAGAAATAATCAAAAGGCTAGACTAACCTCTGCTGAGGAACATGTTGTGTGGACAGAGAAGAACTGGTCTAAAGTTCACTTTAGTGATGAGAGCTAGTTTATTTATTTGAGTCTGTTGAGAACATTTTGTTTGGTGTCAAACTGAGGAAAGACTAAAGCCAAAGTGCAAAAAGAAATCAGTGAAAGGTGGAGGAGAAAGTGTCATGGTTTGGAGGATGTTTTTTTCAGCAGGAGTTGGACCTTTTATACAAATACATGGCAGAGTGAATGCAAATTTTTATTTGAACCTCCTTCAGCAACATGCAGTTCATTCCCTGAAAGCATCTCCCAATCAGCTTGCAATTTTCATGCGAGACAAAGTCCCCGCCACACTGCAAAACAGAACTGAACTTGCCTAGCCCTGATGTAAACAGATTGAAAATCACTGGAAAAATCCTTGGCGACAAAGTTACAGCTAAGAAACCCACCACAGTTACCAAACAATGAAAGAGAGTGGAAGAGAAGTGGACCAAGTCTTTCAAAGCAAGGGTCTCCATACCACCCACTAACTTCTGACAGCTGTAACCCTCCAATTTTTTTTTTTCATGCTACAGTGGTTACTATTCTCTAATTGTCACTGATAAAGGTTTTTGTTAGTAGAACATTGGTATACCTACAGCTAGTATTCCTTCAAATTTAGAGCAATTAAGATTAACTTTTTTTTATAACAAATCAAGTATTTATAGATTGTACTCAAATTTTGATTTCCACTGTATATTTTATTTATAAAATGTATTTTTTTTTATAATTCATGCATTTCTTCAATAAACTCATTCACTACACAATTGGTTAAAACCAATCATTTAGAATCATAGACATTAGTTATACAAAGCTAAACCTTACAAACTTCCAATTCATATTATTCAGTACCTGCAATATGTCTTTTTGTGCCTTTGAATGCATCTGTATTCAAACTGTGCACAAAATAGTGACAGCCCGGGTGCTACAGTGATGGTGTACTCATTAAAGGCCAAGGAAAGGGTTTTGAAATCTCCTGGGAAACCCTTAGATGTGTGGATGAAGCTGTACACAGGAAAGGAAATATATGTCCTTTTCAACTAGTGTCAGTAGCCAACTTGTCTTTTCATTCAGCACACATTTGCTTCACCAATGTTTTCCATTTTGTTCCCATTGTGCCAGTTTTGCCTGATTCCCACCCTCAGCATTTCACTCTGAGCATATTTGCTTTCTAAGTTTACATGTATTATTTACACATCTGACATCTGGGATCGCTTCCAAACTTCCATTTATAATATTTAAAAGAACAGTTACAGAATAAGATTCCTTTTGTGGTATCCGTTTTGACATACAGTCCATTTCTAACATTCATTATTAACTCTGAAATGCCTGAAGAATAAAAACACAAGAATTGGATCACTGGAGAAAAAAAAGAGAGATGTGAAGCTGTCATGGGAACATCATTTAAATCATTTCCACAACTCTTTATTATCTAATGCTCATTGTATAAACCCAACCTTTACTACGCATTTCATAAATCATTTCCTCAACTCTTTATTATCTAATGCTCATTGTATAAACCCAACCTTTACTACGCATTTCATATAAACCTAAATTTGCTGATCCTTGCTAACATATTTATGCTAATCAGATCCCTCCAACCCCAATGCTCTTCATTAAATGTCTAGTGCTACCTATTCACAACATAAATTTGCTGCTGCATGTCCTAGTAATTGTTTAATGGGATAATTTAAAAAGGTTAGTACATTTCTGTGAAGGTTAGTACGTATTTTGTCTGCACATCCTCAACGATGCTGGCTAAACTCAAACATTTCAACAATAAATTTAATAAAACCGTTTCCGAGCTCATTTCAGCCTATTCATTTTGGGCTTGTTCATTTCAGCCAAAATTGGATTCCACTATAAACAAAATGAAAAAGACTCAATATAAAATATACTACGCAAATGCTTCTAGCTTCCAAAGTGGATCTAAAATAGCAGCCAAAAAGACCTGTGACGAAGCCTGTCACCGAAAAAGACTCATGTCACTTCAGCTATCCCAGACACAAATAATGCTGTTCACTTTTCCCACCCTAAAAGGCTCAGAGAGCCTTCATTTTTTCCCCTCTCCCTGACAGGTAAAACCTGAATTATACCTTCTCACCCTCTGTGTGAACAGTAGCAACAGACATCCAATGACTGTGTGATATGAGGGTCTGTTTGAGTGGGTTTGTGTAGAGGGCAAGCTCAATAATGGCCACTCTTGCTGGAGAGAAAGCAATGTCATGGGGTCAACGCAGCAGCCAAAATGGTGGCCTAAGGAAAGTGTTCAAGAGAACAATGGTGGTTGATTGTCAGGCTGAGATATGTGCTAGAGCTAATAACACCATTTAACTCTACCTTTCCCAGCCTTTTCTTTGCTACATCTGACCAAACTCCTAGTTCAGAGTTGTAAGATTTACAGCAATTAGTATAAATCAAAAATATCACCAAATGGTGCCACTTATGACCTAATTTGTCAAAGTCAAATTAATTACAATCGCTGTAACTATATTCAAGATTGTATAGAGCTAAGTATTACAATGAAAAAGAGAAACTGTAAAGGCCAATATTATGGCTCAATTCAAATAATTTCTGCCTTTTGAATAAAAAAAAAGTCAACTGCCAATTGACAAAATTAACTTGCACTCAGACTTTGCTCTACACTGCACAAGTACATAGGCTTCTTTTTTTTTTTGGCTAGACCAACAATTGTTTTGTGTTATTTGAGAGTAAAAAAACAACATTTATAACAGAATTCAAATCAGATTTAGTTGCTGATTTGAAATATGCTAATGAAGTGCAAGTTTGACAAGTAGTTCTCAGTATTTTGGTACCATTCATTAGGATACTTGCATGACTGAAAACAGCTGCCAAAGTGCTTTCCCAGCGGCCAACGAATAAACTTGGCTTGAAAGGAACTTTGGCATACATGCAATTAGAGCTGTCACTAATGATTATTTTGGTAATCGAGTAATCGGTCGATTATTCTGACGATTAATCGAGTAATCAGATAATTTGAATACATTTTTTGTTGCAATTAAACCTAAGCGAACAATAGCCTTAGAAATGATGTAAAATACATATTAAATAATCATACGGTTTTATTGAATGTATTATATTATAAACAATAAAACTAATTTACATTTTTTATTATAACAAATGACTGCAGAGAGCACTTCACACTTTACTACGCCATCTAATCCTTGTTTAATATCGCCTTAACAACATTTAATTCAAATGTCCACATAATCTTTCATATTTTGCCATTTCTTTACGACAGAAATGCTACAGCCACTGTAATTTCTTGGACATCAAAACATACAAACTCACAATGAGCTTTTATTTTGAAATCACGATGAACAGTTATTTTGAGAATGATAACTGATGTATTCTCCTGTGTTTGTGTAGGTTTATAAATGATTTACCTTACAAATCTGATGAAATGGTGTTCCCAGATGAATGTTATAATAAACCTAAACTCAGAGCAATATGCAGAGATGGAGTTTGAGACACTCCACGCTTGTAAATGATAACAGTTGTGGGAGCAGCATTTACTGTGAACGGAGCACAGGTACCAACACACAGGTAAATACTGTAATTAAAGCACATATATTAAACGTGCATCAAATATATTTATTTAATTGAATCATAGCATTTGTGAATTCATAGTAGCATTATGCTTATGTTTTTTAAATAAGTTTATTATATCATGCAGCCTTGGAAAATGCTCTAATAATGCATTTTATGGATTCTCTTCTGTGGAATGTGCCACTTTGCTGGTTACTCAACACAAATTGAGCACTCGAATTGAATCGAGGAATCATTACAGTCCTACATGCAATGTTAAAATCCTCTAAATATGTAGGGATAAGAAATTTTGGTCTTATCTTAAGAGTGAAACAAAACAAGCTATAACTACAACAAATGGACAACAAATCAAGTGTCCATTAAATAAAAAACACAGAATATGCCTGTAGGCCAAGGCTTTCGTGAATTGCAAGCATTTTAGTTTAAATATGTCACTATCAGGGGAAGGTGGAGGTTGGGTCAGTTTCGTAGTTTTGACAGTGATGTCTACATACCCTTTTAGTGTCCACTTGATCAGCAATAAAACTGATGAGCTGAAATTTCTCCTCACAAAGAAACGTCTAGGTTACGAAGGTAACCCACGTTCCCCGAAGGAGGGAACGGAGACGTTACATTGGGATCTCGCCTGAGAGACCGATCATCTCTGAGCCTTATATAAAAAAGGCCAATTGCAAATTGGCGAGTGGACGTGCGCGTCGGCCACTCCCCCGCACATGCGGGTATATAAGAAGGCGGCGCGCATCACTCAAACAGGTTTTCGCTGAAGAGCCGTCAAGCCGGCGTCAGCGCGACGCCAGGGACGTGGCAGGGGAATGTAACGTCTCCGTTCCCTCCTTCGGGGAACGTGGGTTACCTTCGTAACCTAGACGTTACCCCTTCAGTCGAATCACTTCGACGTTACATTGGGAACAAGCCCATGGAAAAGGCCACGACCCTGACGCCACGTTACGCAACAACTTCACGTGCTGACAAGTATACGTGCCGGCAGGCGAAGTGTAACGTAACCTTCCCAACGCCCTGGGGCCCAATAAGGGGGCCCACCAGGGATGCCAGTTGTACTGAAGCATGGGTTGGGGGGGCGGAGCACATGAAATTCTACATGTGGAAATAAGAATAATTCAATATATCCATAAAGGTTTTTAGGGATACACGAGGGAAACAGCGGTCTCCTCCGCTGGAATAAATAAAAACTAAGCCACAACCTGCGGGGCGAAGGAGACCCAGGCAGGATCACAGTGCAGGACTACTCCGCGCCTAGCCCTGACTGCGGGGCAGGAGGACCCAGGGTTCGCCGGAGGGAACATTCTGGGAAATAGCGCACGGATCCACGTGGGAATGGCGCAGCAAACCGACACCAGCCGGTCTTCCCGCTCACCTGTGAGTCCTTATGTTAGGACACGGGAGAACGGCCTCTACGCAAGGTTGGAGAACCAAGCGAAGGTAGGGTGTCGCCCAGCCCGCAGCTTCCGGTTTATACATCTGCTGGTGAGGTGCCATGAACCAAGGATCACGGCTGTCCCTGGGTATAACAGGGAGAGGCATCTACCACCATTTAGCCAACCTCAGTTCGGGGAGCATTCCCTTTCTGCTGAATCCCGAGGCAGATGAAGCTGCTGGTGCGGCTGAAGTGCCGAGTGATTCAGTCTCACATATTTAACGACACAACATAGCACGACTGGGTCTGCCTCCTCCAGGGCAGAGCTTGCAGGTCCACCACCTGATCGCGGAAAGGCGTGGTGGGGACCTTGGGCACCGGGCCGGGGTCTCGACGGTAACGTGGAAGACGCCGGGCCCGAATTCTCGACACACTTTGCTGGCAGAAAAGCTTGTAGGCCCTCTTAATGGGAGCCAGGGCAGTCAGGAGCGCTGTCTTAATGACAGGAATTTTAGCTCGACTGAGGCCAGTGGCTCCAATGGAGCGACCCGCGGCCCTGAAGGCGACGGGGAGGTCCAAGAGGTATGAGGTGCGTGCTAAGCACCTCTGAGGAACCTGAGCTTGTCGGTAACCTACCCTCTTAAAGGAAGCCAGGGCAGTCAGGAGTGCTGTCTTAATGACAGGAATTCTAACTCGACTGAGGCCCGAGGCTCCTAAGGAGCAACCCGCGGCCCTGAAGGGCGACGGGGGGGTCCCAGAGGGTATGAGGCGTTACTTGACAGAGAAAACTTGTAGGTCTCCTGCCCTCTTAACGGGAGCCAGGGCGGTCAGGAGCGCTGTCTTGATGACAGTAATGCTAGCTCGACTGAGGCCAATGGCTCAATTGGAGCGTCCCGCGGCTCTGAAGGCGACGGGAAGGCCCCAAGAGGGTGTGGGGTGCGTTCTGGGCACCTCTGGGAAACCTCACGGCCAGTGAATGCTTACCTACTTAGCTCCATCTACTGCATGTGATACGCGGCGAAGCAGCGGCATATACTTAAAGAGTGAGGGGACAGTCTGCGCTCAAACTCTCCTGCAGGAAGGGAAGCATACTGCAACCGTGTAACTCTGTGGAAAGCCAGCAAATAGACCTCATCTCAGTGCGAGCCTGCCTCTAGTCAAGGGAGCTCGGACTGAGTGATAATTGTATCACGGCCTGAGAAGACCGGAGAGGTCTGGGTGTCATACCGTGCCCTACAGGGAGGGACTGCCGCGAGGGAACGGTTACTAGACCTGAGTCCGGGTGGGCCATTCTTGTAGCGCAACCAACAGACTTACTCCTCGTCCTCCCTGGACTTGCACAGAGTCTGTGCAAGGAGGCTCACTGGGGAAGGGCGTACTTGGGCCCCGGAGGTCAGCTGAGTGCCAGCGCTACTCTGAAGGAGGCAGCTGGCAGTGAGAGCAATCGGGGGCGAGCGGATGTGGCTGGCCTACCGATATGCTCCAAACTAGCTGCGTCACGGGGTGGAGTCGCCATCCTGCAGGTGGTGGACTGCCGTGAGAGCCGATAGGCTGCACGGTTGAGTTTACCTGCTTCAAGTGAATGGCAAGTAGCAAAATGTGCCACGTACTCCCTGGGAGCAGATGGAGAGGCTGTAAGCCTCTGTCGTACATGGCAACCCAACCCGTGGTAAGCCACGGGCTGGCTTGTCGGCCAAACTGCGGGAAAACGCCAGTCCGGAGTGGGCCGAGATGCCATGCCCATCCTGGGACTCGATCGTGCTGAAGCGGTCTCACATGAACAAGCTTAGCGGCTCTTAGCGGCTAGAGCTGTCATGTGCCCCAGGAGCCTCAGTTGAGAGGACCGCTATGTTGTGCCTGATTGACTCAGGAACTACAGCACTGACTGCGCGCTCTAGGTAGTAAGGCGGGCTGTCTTAAGGACCGAGTCAGGCTCCCGACCGAGGAAACGAATTCCCTCGGTTGGCCTGAAGGACCAGATGGCGGGGGTGCCGAGGCACCAAGTCCCTATGTTCGCACAACGGAACTCACGAGTGGGCTGGTAAAGCACCAGTCGAAGAGACGGTTGAAGACGCGAATACCTGTCTGCCGAAAAAGGGGACAGGGGAGCTCCCATGGCCTAAAGAAGGCAGGAAGGAGAGGGACTAGCCAAATGGAAGCACCTAGCGCTGAGCGCTCGACCCCCGGGGCAGACCGCCGGAGGGGTGTGCGCCGGGGAAGATCGAGACGAGACAGCGGGTGCCCTTCAGGCAGATGGCTGCAACCCAGCCCTGGAGACGGAAACATAGCTGTATGTGCTTCGTCGTGAGCGAGTGTGCCGACAGCCTGAAAGGGATCGGGACAGAGCTCCATCCAGGGCGGGTATTAACCCACCACACTAACTGGACACGTGAAGTCGAGACTGAAAGGTCCCGACCTCGTCCCGGGGGAGGGACAGGCTGGATCGCGTCCTTCGCCAGTAGGAACGCGACCTCCGCAAGCAGAACAGAGGCACGCCTGCCCGAATAAGAAAGTAAGGGGTACCTCTGAGTCTGGGCGGACGCCTGGGGCCGGGCCGTACCGTCCGTATCAACCATCGTAGTGGTATCAAGGGAACGTTGACCGACGTGACCGTGGTGGGGCAGCCTAGGGGGAGACAGGGAAGGAGACAGAACCCAGAAGGATGAACGTCCTGGAGAAGTGTCTAACTGCACTAAGCAGTGCTTACCTTCTTCCCTGGATCCCGCGCTGGCGAAGGCCGGCCGCGAGTCTGGTTCCGAGGAGTGTAAGTGCTGCTCAGAAGGAAACTCGAGGCCGAAGCCAGAGGTGAGAAATTGCTCTTTTTGAGAAAAAGTGGGTACCGTCGACGAAAGCCGACGGCAGCATTGAAGTACACAGTGGCTCCCGGCCCTCCACCGGGAGCGGGGAGCGTAGATTGTTAGCATCCCCTAAGGAGCAGTCTCAATCACCTCTGGAGGCCCGCGTCAGGGACGTTTCGCAGTTTTCTTGCGGGTGTTTCGGGCCGATCCCTGTGCCGCGGGCGGCGCCACTCTCCTGCGGCTGGCTCTGCGCTTGCGGGCCCTTCTCGCCGACCTGGCGTCGTGGGCCTCCGCGGTGGGGCGAGCCGTAGATGTTGCGGCCGCAGGGGGGCGCCCTCGGCGACGTGCAGGCGGAGGCGGTGCCTCCGGCGGCGGGATGGAAGCATCGCGGCGGGGCAGGATGTGAAACGCCTCCGTCTGTCTCTGGGCTGCCGAGAACTGTTGGGCAAAGTCCTCGACAGAGTCGCCGAATAGGCCCCTCTGGGAGATGGGAGCGTCGAGAAAGCGTGCTTTGTCGGCATCTGCCATCTGGGCCAGAGAGAGCCACAGGTGTCGCTCCTGGACCACCGCCGTGGACATCACCTGACCAAGGGCCCGCGCCGCGACCTTCGTCGCACGAAGGGCGAAGTCGGTGGCAGCGCGGAGTTCCTGCATCGTACCTTGGTCGGGACCACCCTCGTGCAGCTGTTTCAACCCCTTGGCCTGGTAGACCTGCAGGGTTGCCATCGCATGCAGGGCCGAGGCGGCCTGGCCCGCAGCGTGAAAAGCGCGGCCCGCAAGGGCGGACGAGCGCTCACACGCCTTGGACGGGAGACGCGGCCGGCCCCGCCAGGTGGCAGCGCCACGCGGGCAAAGTTGCACCGCCATAGCGCGCTCGACCTGGGGAACCGACGCATACCCCCTGGCCGCCCCGCCATCAAGGGTGGCGAGGGGAGAGGAGCCGGGCAGCGGGCGAGATGAAAAGGGCGCCCGCCAGGTCTTAACCAGCTCCTCGTGCACCTCCGGGAAGAATGGCACCGGGGGAGGGCGAGGCGATGCCGCCGGAGCCGTCCCCAGGAACCAGTCGCCCAGCCGAGAAGGATCGGCCGAGGCCGATGGAGTAACCTCCAGGCCGATCCCCCTGGCGGCTCGGAGGAGCATAGCCGAGAGCTCGGAGTCTGCCTCCGACGGGGCAGCAACCGCGGAGGGGCGCCGCGCCGCCGGAAGAGCGTCCTCACCCCCTGACTCTCCCTCTGACGCAGCGTCAGACATCTCTTCCTCCTGAGGAGCGCCAAAGGAGACGCCCAGCCCGGCTGGCGGGGAGGCGTACTGCTTTGGCATCTCGACGGGGGTATGCTGGCGGGCGGAAGACCGCAGGGCTTTTGGAGCCGGCGGAACGTTCGGCACCGTGACTCGAAATTCCCCCTCGTGCCTCGCCACAGCGGCGGAAAAATTCCGCAGGCCGTGGGGCGCGAAGGGGGGCCTGCCCGCGAGCGAGCGGCGAGTCCTCAGCATTCCCATGGTCATGCTTTCGCAATGAATGCATGAACCATCCGTGAAAGCTGCCTCAGCATGTTCAATGCCCAGACATGTGAAGCAGCTTTCATGTCCGTCCAGTGAGGTGAGGAAACTGCCACACCCAGAAGCGCACGGCCGGAAAGCCATTCTGAAAAGAACGTCTTTACACAGCCGTGAGAAATTGCTCTTTTAGTCCCGGTCTGCCCAGGGAGGAAACCGCGGCACCACTGTGCATTCAATGGGGCTTGCTCGCTGGAACGCAGGAGGCTTTTATGGCCGTGAAAACGGCCGCCCGCGGGACCCCGCTGGCGGCGCCGAGAAATTCACTCTTTTAGTTTGTCTCTTTCAATCGGCGCACACCAGCAGAGAGAGCAGCAGGAACGTGAAGTTTTCCTTTTTCTTGAGGAGAGAAGGCTTGAGCATACCGGCTCTGAAAGCGAAAGTCTGTTTGAGTGATGCGCGCCGCCTTCTTATATACCCGCATGTGCGGGGGAGTGGCCGACGCGCACGTCCACTCGCCAATTTGCAATTGGCCTTTTTTATATAAGGCTCAGAGATGATCGGTCTCTCAGGCGAGATCCCAATGTAACGTCGAAGTGATTCGACTGAAGGGGTAACAAGCTTATACAACGCTATGTGGACTTAAATAATTAAAGAGACCATCGCTGGCCAGCAATACTTTTTTTTAATGCCTTTATTGAATTAAATACATTTACATCACAGAATCAATGATGCTGTAAGACCTCTGTAGAGGTTAAAGAACCAAACATCGATATGTAGGGAAATACTGAAAAAGGTTTGAATGCATACCAGCATAACTAAAGCTCATATGCTTAATGATTTGAGTACTAGCTGACCTCACCACTGTCCACTTTCATGTACAAGGAAAGGCTGCATAGTATTTTTCTGATATGCACATTTTGGTTGATATAACTAGTGCAAATTGATTGAAAAATGAATAGATTTTATTGTTTCCAATAATTAAGGTTTCATTTTATAAAACATGATACAAAATGTAAAAATTCATATTACTATTTATTATATAATCTTTATATATTAAGTCTAAAAAAGTACATTGTCACCTAATCTTAAAACTACATTCTTTGACACAAAAACAGCATTATATATATATAGAATTATAGTGAATTTGGGAATCCAAAATGAGTATGAGAATTACCACAAGCGGAGTGATACAAACAGTGAAATGGTTGGAGTTCTGATATCACTAGAATATCGCGCTACTGTCAGCCAATCAGATTCGAGAACCAGAAAGAACTGTTGTATAAATTTTCGGAACACTAATTAAGGTATTTTTGATGAAATTTGAGAGCTTTCTGACTCTAGACAGCAACGCAACAGCATTTTAGTGCCATGTTAAAAAATTAAAAAATTCTAAAATTAGTTAATAAGTTGTAATATTTTGAAAATAAAGTTACAATTCGGAAAATAAAGTCAAGATATTTCGAGAATTAAGCAAAAATGTTTTTTTAAAGTTGAAATTTTCGAGAAAGTCTAAATTATGAGAATAAAGGCGAGATGTTTTGAGAATAAAGTCAAAATTTTGAAAATTAAGTCAAACTATTTTGAGAATTAAGCCAAAATGTTTTGACAATAAAGTTGAAATTTCCAGAATAGTCTAATGTTTCAAGAATAAAATCGTAATTACGTGAATAGTCAAAATATTTTGAGAATAAAGTCGAAATTATGAGAATAAAGTCGAGATGTTTTGAGAATAAAGTCAAAATTTTGAAAATTAAGTGAAACTATTTTGAGAATTAAGCCAAAATGTTTCGAGAATAAAGTTGAAATTTCCAGAATAGTCTAAATGTTTCAAGAATAAAATCGTAATTACATGAATAGTCAAAATATTTTGAGAATAAAGTCGAAATTATGAGAATAAAGTCGAGATGTTTCGAGAATAAAGTCAAGATGTTTCGAGAATAAAGTTGAAATTATGAGAATAAAGTCGAGATGTTTTGAGAATAAAGTCAAAATTTTGAAAATTAAGTCAAACTATTTCAAGAATTAAGTCAAAATGTTTCGAGAATAAAGTTGAAATTTCCAGAATAGTCTAAATGTTTCAAGAATAAAATCATAATTACGTGAATATCAAAATATTTTGAGAATAAAGTCGAAATTATGAGAATAAAGTCGAGATGTTTCGAGAATAAAGTCAAGATGTTTCGAGAATAAAGTCAAAATTTTGAAAATTAAGTCAAACTATTTCGAGAATTAAGTCAAAATGTTTCGAGAATAAAATTGAAATTTCCAGAATAAAGTCTAAATGTGTCAGGATTTGAGTTTGTTCTGTCATGTTTTCCCAGTGTTTTTTCCCCCCATGTTTCTCATGTAAATGGTTTAGTCCTTGTCTTCCCCTCTAGTTTTGGTTCCATTTGGTTTAATCATGCCCATATTTGTATTTCCCCCTTGTTATCTAGTTATCTCGTTTGATACCACACCTTGTTTTTCTGTGTATTTAAAGTCTATGTTTGCACTCTCCCCTTGTCCGTCGATGAAGTGTCATGGTGTTTGCTCTGCTCCTCGGGTTTTGTTTTGAAGTTTCGTTGTGTTTGTGTGTCCCTGCCTTTTGTTTTGTTTCTTGATTTAATAAATTAGTGTTTTGTTTTATTCCCGTTTCCTCGTGTGTTCTCCTGGCTCCTCGCCTTCCCCGCACGTGTGACAAAATGTTTCAAGAATAAAATCGTGATTACGTGAATAGTCAAAATATTTCGAGAATAAAGTTGAAATTATGAGAATAAAGTAGAGATGTTTTAAGAATAAAGTCAAAATTTTGAAAATTAAGTCAAAGTATTTCGAAATTAAGCCAAAATGTTTCAAGAATAAAGTCGAAATTACAAGAACTAAATTAAAGTTAAAATATTTTGAGAGTATAGCCTGTGCATGCAAATGGCCTGAATTGGGAACACCGGGAGAAGTTGCCAGGCCACCAAAATTTATTTGAATATATGTCAAATTATTTGCAGAAATCATACCACATGATATACTCGCAGGGACAGTATGTTTGGAAATAATATTTCACATCTTCGATTGCATTCACATTCGCTGCATTTGTAGTGCGCCAGCCACACAATAATAGCAATAAGCTTTGTGCTTTTGGTACTTTCAATATAAAACAATGTCTCAGCTGTCAAATTCTGTCAGTTTTATAGCAAAATACAAACAATAATGCAATAATGTGTTTTTCACGCTCTTCAATGTGGCAGGACAGCTCACTGTATTCATGTGAATCAATCATCTTTTCTATTGCAATGAGACATTCGTTTCATATAATTATACTGTTTTCTTTGTAAAAATTCTACCACCTACTCTGCAAAAACGTTTGTGGCATCTAATCTTTCATTCCTCTCATGTATTTAATTAAAAACAACAATAAAACATTCAAAAGGTTAAAGTGGACTCCATTAACTTAAGTTATATTGTTGTCTTTTCTGAGGTATAAAAGTGACTATTCACAAGCTGTTTTATTCACGGTATAATACAGTAAATTATTGGAAACAGTAGAATAATAATGTCTTAAAATATTCTAACTTTAATTTGACTTTATTCTCAAAACACTTTTGACTTTATTCTCAAAATATTTCAACTTTATTCTCGTAATATTTTGACTTTATTCTCGTAATTTCGACTTTATTCTTGAAATATTACAACTTTAATCTCGTAATTCTATTTTTTTTTTTTTAACATGCCACAAAGAGGCCGTTATAAACATGAGTTGAAGACCATGAAGAAGTTGTTGAATAAAGTAATAATTTTTATTTTCTTTGCACACAAAAAGTATTCTTGTAGCTTCATAACATTACGTTTGAACCACTGCTGTCACATGGACTATTTTAACAATGTCCTTACTATCTTTCTGGACCTTGAACGTGGGAGTTGCACTGTTGTCTATTTAGAGTCAAAAAGCTTTTGGATTTCATCAAAAATATCTTAATTTGCGTTCCGAAGATGAACGAAGGTCTTAAGGGTTTGAAACGACACAAGGGTAAGTAATTAATGACAGAATATTTTTAAGTTAACTATCCCATTAATTCTTTGTGGAAAAACTACATTACCCATGATTCTACAAAAACATCTCCACCAGAAAATCAAAGCAAGAATACTACATGAACCATCTAGAGTCAAACTTCCTATACTCTGAAACTACTTAAAAATATATGCATATTTGGAAATAAACATAAAATATATTAGTATAAAGAGTGGACAGGCACTGTTCTGCTTTTTTATAACTCTGTATCCTATTTGCTACCTCGATTCAAATTCGGTCCAAATTGAGCTGTTGAATTTTAAAACCCATTCTCAATACAATTTTGAATGGTGCACAACCCTGGCATGAACTGCATACTTATGAAGATATTCAACAATGTCTGTAAGGTCAGACTGCAACAATTCCATAGGGAGGTTACTGGAAACCAGATTATGGATGCACTCATGCATACACAGATATAACACCAGACGCTCACACACACAGTTATACTGAAAGAATGCTGGTTGGAAGTCTCATATTTCAGATGCAGAAGAGAATCCATTAGCATTGTCTGGACTGAAAGCTAGTCTCAGTAAGTGCGTTGGTATCGGGTCACAAACATCCAAAAGGCGTCACAACAGACCACGCTAATGTTTACACAAATAAAGAAAACAACAGAACTCTTTGACATCGTATAGTTTCAGGCAAGAAGAATGAAAGGAAGAAAGCAGGTCTTTTTGTACAGACCTACGCTGCAGGTGATTCAATTTGCTAGAAGCGAAACGCAACATCGGGCTCAGCCTGCAGGCGCTGTTACGGGAAGCACTGATAACATCTGCTGCCTATAGAATAATCAGTGCATATAGTTGATGAATGGCACAGCCTTTCAGTAACCAAACAACAGCGGTACTTGCTGTTATGGTGACACTAATGGCAGGGATGTTGAAATAAGAAAAGGATGTTTGCTTATATAAGAAGCGACGAAAGTTTTTATGGGCATACTAGTGAAGCACTGTTTATTTGAGTACTGGAGAACAACTGTACACTGTTTATTTGACTAGGAGTCAACGACTTCAACGCAACAGATTTCAAAACTGCTTTAAATGATCAATGCTTCGAAAACGAAACGAGTATTTAGATTAAAAAGGTCATCGGATGCAAAACTCACTTTTACATGTTGTTTGAACATTAATGTGTGTTGGAAGTTTGTGTACACAATAGAGGCTGACATTTTTTCGGGAATCCCACGGGTCACGGGATTCCCGTGGGATTCCCGCGGGATGGGAGTCATCTTTGCTATTAATCACGGAATTGGGACGGTACAGGATAAAATATTAACGGGAGCAGACAGGAGCGGGAATCAACCAATAGGAAAGACGACAAAAAAAGAAAAAAGGAAATGTAGCAGAATAGTAGGCAGATTTTGGGACATACTACTTCGTCTTTCACTGTTTAAACTGCCCTGTTAGTTAACATCATCTACATTTCGTTAAATTTGATTTCCTACCATATTAGAGAGAAATGAAGAGGCATTTTCTTTCGGGAGTCTTTTATGCCGAGAACTCTGCTCGTGTTTGCATAATGATGAATTTAAAAAGTTAATGACCAAACCTATCATTATAAAATTTCATAATGTTGCTGCACATGAAATATAACACGGATAACATTAAATAAATATTTTTTATTAGGTTACACATTGATTATTTATCACTTAAACCCCTTTCTCTACTTGTCCGTTGGTCGCGCATATCCGCCATATTTGTAGTTTTTTAACACTTTTTATGCGTGTTTGTAGTTCTAATCAAATTCTCGTTCACCTCACAATGTGTTCTGGGCAATATTAGCCATTAGAGTGCGCATTGATCTGCACTTCAAATTCTGAAGTTAAGTAGTATAGACCATCCGGGAAACTTTGGAATACTTTTTTAAAACATACTACGATTTGGGACATACTAATTCTATTTTCGAACACTATTTAGGACGCAAATTGGGATGCAGCATATAAATGTTTATAAATGTAAACTATAAATGTATTGTTTACTCAACAAAAAATTAGTAAAATGCAGCTTTATATGTTGTTTGGGTTCCCTTTCGATACTTTCACTCGTACTGCGTCTGTAAAGACGCTATGGGAAAAGCTCCTTTTCTCCTGAGACTGAAGCATTTCAATAACGCAGTGTAACTGCACGGCCATTGGTTCGTGCAGTGTTAAAGAAACGAACCAATGGCTCGGCAGCGGAGATGCACAAACCTATGGCGATGATTCGCGCCCGATCGCGCCAAAAGGGGCGGAGCATCTGGCTATATAAGCGAGCATTTCGCCATAGGGAACTCAGATCCTTCTTCTTCAGCGACGACTTCTGATCTTCGCAGAGACTGACTACGCAGACTTCGCTCAAGCAAGCCTCTTCTTCGCCGTTGACGAGCCTCGCAGCGGATCTTCACTGCTCGGCGGATTGACGCTCCGGAGCTGATTCCCTGCTGCTATCCGGCGAACATCTAAAAGAGCAAATTAAGAGCAAATTTCTACGGCGTTGTTCCAAATGCCACGGCGTTTTTGTCGCTCGTGCAGAGCCCCTCTGCACGCCGCTGACACTCACGCTGAGTGCGTCTCGTGCCTGGGTCACGCCCACGCTGAGGCTGCGCTCAATGAGACGGAATGTTCCCACTGCGGGAATATGAGTCTCACTTCCCTCCGCTCGCGGCTAGCTTTCTTTTCAGAAAGCGACGCCGCTTCTCGCGCCCTCCCGCTTACTTCCTCGCAAGAGCCTGCTAGGAAGAAGCAGCGGGGCAAGAGATCTAAGAGCGTGGTGACAGGCGAGCTCACGCCGGCTCAGACCCCGCGTGCCTCGCCTTCACCACATGGAGAGGAATCGCCAGTTCTCTTCCTGCATCCTGACCAGCGTCCCTCTGCGGCTGCGAGCGATCTGGTCTCCTTCGGAGGAAGTGAATGCGAGGATGACAGCATGTCATTGGCCGCATCTGACGCAGAGGAGTTGTCGGGCTCTTCCCATGACCCCGCCCCCTTGCCGTCTGCGCAATCCAGCGCCGCCAGCGCCGGTATGGACGCCGAACTGTTCCGCGTCCTATCTAAAGCTGTTGAGGAGCTGGATCTTCAATGGTCTCCTCCCGAGGAGCCCTCTAGGAGCCGGTTGGACGAATGGTTTCTGCCGGGGCGCCGCCAGGCCCCTCGTCAGCGAGCTTCACCATTCTTCCCCGAAGTCCACGACGAAATCTCTAAGTCCTGGCGTGCTCCATACTCCGCCCGCCTTCATACTTCCTCTTCTGCTGCCCTCACCACGGTCGATGGCGCTGAGGAAAAGGGCTACGAGAAGCTGCCCCCGCTGGACGAGTCAGTTGCTGCGCACCTTTGCCCGCCCACCGCTATCGGTTGGAAGGCGAGGGCGTCACACCCGTCTAAGCCTTGCAGGACGACCTCTACCCTCGCTGGACGAGCGTATTCGTCTGCTGGACAGGCAGCTTCAGCGCTTCACTCTATGGCGGTACTCCAGGTGTACCAAGCAAAGCTCCTCCGCGGTCTGGACGAGTTGAACCTGGACGATTCCCCGCTCAGAGAGATACGTAGCGCTACGGATTTGGCGTTACGCGCCACGAAGATGACGGCTCAGGCGATCGGGCGATCGATGGCCAGTTTAGTGGTGCTGGAGCGCCACTTGTGGCTTAACTTGACGGAGATCAAGGACGCGGATAAGGTCGCCTTCCTTGACTCCCCCATCTCGCCGACCGGCCTGTTCGGCCCAGCTGTCGAGGGTTTCGCGGAGCGCTTCACCGCGGCGCAGAAATCGTCCCAAGCTATGCGACATTTCCTGCCCAAACGCTCGAGCTCTGCAACGGCTCCTAGTCGCCCCAAGCCGGCGCCGACTCAGCAGCCTGCGAAAGCCACGCCCCCAGCTGCGCAACCAGCGCCTCAGACGGAGCTCCGTCCTCGGTCACGCCCAGCCAAGCGCTTTCCCTTCCCTAAGCGTCAGGGACCTCGGCCAAGAGTGGTGCTGGACCAGGCGCCGCCAGCGTCTTCCTGATCTCAACAGCAGGAAGAGGGAGGGGCCAAGTCTCGCAGCAGCCGGACCAGCCCCCAAAGTGCCTCTTTTAAGCCCTTCTACACTCCGTTCTGTTCCGAGTGTAAGGGAACTCATGTTTGTAAAAAATGTAGCTGTAACTCACGGGCCCTTTATATCAGTGCCCTTACAGCAAACCGCTGTGATAGCGGGAAAAATAAAAAACAAACATTTTCAAGAAAAGAGCAAATTTCCTCTTCCAATGCTTTCAGACAGCATACAGCTGTGCGAACCATTGCAGCCCCTAGCGACACGATCCGCGGCATGGCAAGCCATCCCCGGAGTGTCAAAATGGGTTTTGGGTATAATAGAACGAGGCTATGTACTCCAGTTCGCTCGAAGACCTCCTCGCTTTCATGGTGTGATCACCACCTCAGTTCGCAGCAAAGACGCAGACGTCTTGCGATTGGAGGTAAAGAATCTGTTGGCCAAGGGCGCCGTGGAAACGGTCCCCCCAACACAGAGCGAGTCAGGTTTTTACAGCCGTTACTTCCTCGTTCCAAAGAAGGATGGCGGTCTACGCCCCATCCTCGACCTCAGACAGCTGAATCGCGCCCTCATGAGACGGCCGTTCAGAATGCTTACACTAAAACAGATCCTCTCGCAGATACGCAAAGGGGACTGGTTTTGTTCACTAGATCTGAAGGATGCATACTTCCACATTCAGATCGCCCCCCATCACAGGCAATTCTTGAGATTCGCCTTCGAGGGAGTGGCATATCAATATACAGTCCTTCCGTTCGGACTGTCGTTAGCCCCTCGCACGTTTACAAAGTGCATGGACGCAGCACTTTCCCCTCTGAGACAGATGGGAATCCGCGTCCTGAACTATCTGGACGACTGGCTCATCCTAGCCCAGTCAGAAAGCGAGCTAACACACCACAGAGCCTTAATCCTCAGCCACTTAGAGTGCCTAGGACTCAAGGTCAATTTTGCCAAGAGCGTGCTGTCTCCCAGCCAACGCATTGCGTTCCTGGGAGCAGTTTTCGACTCATGTCAAATGAAGGCAGCAGTTGCGCCGCAGAGAGCCCAAGCCATTCGCAGGCTCGCGGCTTCCTTCAAAATAGGAGCCCTTCGCCCTCTCAAGGTTTTTCAGAAGATGCTCGGCCTTATGGCCTCAGCATCTCCAGTACTTCAGTTGGGTCTGCTTCAGATGCGCCCCCTGCAGTTCTGGTTGAAACCAAAGGTTCCTCCTCAAGCGTGGCGTTTGGGACGCCAGCGCATCAAGGTAAATCGGGCCTGTATAGCAGCCCTGGCTCCTTGGAGGTGCGCTCAATGGATGGAACAGGGCGTTCCCCTGGACTTGGTGGTCAGAAGGAAAGCGGTCTCGACAGACGCCTCCAACTTAGGTTGGGGGGCGCTGTGCGATGGCCAGCCTGCTTTCGGCCTATGGTCGAAAGCGGAGAGTCGCCTTCACATCAACTGCTTGGAAATGCTAGCAGTGTGTTTAGGCCTTCACACCCTTCTACCTGCGCTGAAGGGTCACCATGTCTTAGTCCGTTCGGACAGCATGACAGTGGTGTCCTTCATAAATCACCAAGGGGGCCTCTCGTCGAGACGTCTATTTACGATGGTAGAACGTCTCCTGAAATGGGCTCAGCTGCACTTCCGCTCTCTAAGAGCGACGCATGTGCCAGGCAAACTGAACCAGGGAGCAGACATGTTGTCTCGGAGCAACGTCTCCTCAGACGAATGGACGCTTCACCCTCACACGGTTCAGCAAATATGGGCTGTCTTTGGCAGGGCGCGAGTAGATCTTTTCGCCTCAAAAGACAATCATCACTGCCCAATTTATTTTTCGAAGGAACAGGACGCATTGACCCAAGAATGGCCCAATCTCCTGTTATACGCATTCCCTCCTATCGCTCTGCTGCCACAGGTCATCAGGCGAGTGCGGGAACAGAAACTCAAAGTCCTGTTAGTGGCTCCATTCTGGCAGAACCAGCATTGGTTTCCAGATCTTCCCAGGCTGCTCTCAAGAGCACCATGGCCCGTGCCACTGAGACGAGATCTCTTAACACAGGCGAACAGAACGATTTGGCACCCCCAACCGGAATTGTGGGCGCTGCACGTTTGGGCTCTAGACGGGAGCCTTTAAGTCTCCCTGAGTCGGTTTTGAGTACTATTTCACAAGCTAGAGCACCCTCTACGAGGCGGCTCTACGATCTCAAGTGGTCTGTCTTTTCCGCCTGGTGTTCCACCCGCGGTACGGACCCAATTTTATGTGACATATCTGTGATATTGTCCTTCTTGCAAGAGCTGTTGGATAAGGGGAGATCCCCCTCCACGCTCAAGGTCTATGTTGCAGCTATAGCGGTATTCCATGACCTTGTAAACGGTCAATCTGTGGGAAGAAACGACTTGGTCGTTCGTTTCTTAAAGGGGTCAAGGCGGATTAATCCCCCTCGCCCCATCACGGTTCCGTCTTGGGACTTACCCACAGTGTTGAGGGCCCTGAAGGGCCCTCCCTTCGAACCGCTTCAGTCCATAGGCCTTCGCCCCCTGACGTTGAAGACTGCCCTGCTATTGGCATTAGCATCAGTCAAACGCATGGGTGATTTACAGGCGCTCTCTGTGAGCCCCGTTTGCTTGGAATTCGGGCCAAATGACTCTAAGGTCATCCTGAAGCCAAAGCATGGGTATGTTCCCAAAAGTCTCTCTACACCCTTTAGAGACCAGATTATTTCCCTTTTGGCTCTTCCTCCTACGGAGCAAGACCAGGGATTTAACTCTCTCTGCCCTGTCAGGGCTCTGAGATGTTATATAGAGCGTTCTGCCCCTTTTAGGCAGTCAGAACAGCTGTTTGTATGTTTTGGTGGCCGCACCAAGGGGTGTTCGGTCACAAAACAGAGATTATCCAAATGGATTGTGGAAGCCATCACGCTGGCTTACTCCTCTTTGGGCCTACAATGTCCCATGGGAGTAAGGGCCCATTCAACGAGGGGCATCGCCTCGTCTTGGGCGTGGTCTAGCGGGGTTTCCATTGCAGAGATTTGTGCGGCGGCAGGCTGGGCCTCACCGTCCACATTTGCTAGATTTTATAACTTGGACGTTCCAGTCTTACAGACTCGGGTCCTTTCCACATAGTGGTATGTGTTACCAGTATGTTATATGTAGTGCGTCTTGGCCTCTGTGGAGCTCCAAGTGTACTTATTCCTTGGAACGGATGTTTATCAGGCTATCTGATCGAACAAATTGGCCCTTATTAGCCCTTTAGTGCTAGGGTCATGTTAGTCGTTCCTCTACCTTAAGCACGGCGGGATTGTACTGGTTCCCCATAGCGTCTTTACAGACGCAGTACGAGTGAAAGTATCGAAAGGGAACGTACTCGGTTACTTTCGTAACCTCGGTTCCCTGAGATACGGGAACGAGTACTGCGTTGCTGGCCGTGCTAGGTAGCTGCACGACTCAGTCGTCGCTTCAGTCGAAGTACCTGAGTTCCCTATGGCGAAATGCTCGCTTATATAGCCAGATGCTCCGCCCCTTTTGGCGCGATCGGGCGCGAATCATCGCCATAGGTTTGTGCATCTCCGCTGCCGAGCCATTGGTTCGTTTCTTTAACACTGCACGAACCAATGGCCGTGCAGTTACACTGCGTTATTGAAATGCTTCAGTCTCAGGAGAAAAGGAGCTTTTCCCATAGCGTCTTTACAGACGCAGTACTCGTTCCCGTATCTCAGGGAACCGAGGTTACGAAAGTAACCGAGTACGTTTATTAAACTATTGTAGACATGGTGTGTGAACTACTGTTTTCTTTTATTTGCTGTCTCCGGTTTCTAGATTTTCTCCAGAAAATCTAGAAACAGGGGCTCAGCAGCTGGTCTAAAACAGGATGGGAAGCAGGTAAAATCATATGTATTACCTAAACACTAAATGAAGAAAAAAATATATGGGAGCGGGAGTCATTTTAAACGGGAGCGGGATGGGAGTGGGAGTCATTTTACCGGGAGCGGGATGGGACGGGAATTTTTTTTAAACTTTGGTCTGGGAGTGGGACGGGACAAGATTTCTTTATATGGGAGTGGGACGGGACAGGAGTGAAAATCCACTCCCGTGTCATCCTCTAGTACACAACCACTCTACAATGATAAAAATCCACCCAGTGGTATTATTTTAATCTTTAAAAGTAATATCCGCTTTTTAAAATCAGGTCATTCTCAGCTTCTTGTCCGCCGCTCCCACGATAGTTGATTGACATGAGCGCCTTACCTCAGACCCGCCCTCACCGTGCTAAAACAGTCCGATTCCGATCGCCATTGTGTCGACTCAGGTGCTGGGGAAGACAAGAATGTCTCTGATTGAGCGATTGAGGTGTTCAACGTCTGAGCCGCTGAAGACGCAGCTGATTAACGTTACTTTCGTTTTTTAAAGGAAAGTGCCGATCCTGATCTACAAATGCGTCTATGTTCGTGCGAATCATTCGATATGCAGCTTCACCCACAGCAAAAGTGAGTATAAGTGTTTTTTATGCATCTTTGCAAATGGCCTTTCTCAATAATGTGTTGGTTAGCAAGTTTCACAGCTAATTGCAACTAAAATAAACACGGCTCGTCATCCCACGGCAGAGAGGGGCGGGGCAAGCAGAGCTCATTAACATTTAAAGGAACATAAAATAGAATAGCTTGTTTTAAAAAGGGCTGATTTTGACAAGGTAAAAAGAGTGTTTTTTACACTACCATTGAGAAATTTTAACTAAAGTATGTTATAGGCTTCTCATTAAGACCCTAATGAATCATATCAACTTGTGGAAAATGGGCATCCGATGACCCTTTTAAAACTACAAATTTCAAAACTATCTACGTATGGTTCTATGGTGACTTGACATGTTTTAAAGGGAAGTAACAAAAAACAAAACCCCCATTGAGCTTCACTGAATGAAGTGAGGTATTTTTCAGTCATACAGATCTGAGATGATCCAAGATGAGAAAATAATCAAAGAACTTTTGTTATTTGCGTGACAGTTCATCCAAAAATTAAAACGTATTCACGCTCAGGCCATCAAAGATGTAGATAAATATGTTTCTTCATTAGAATTTGAGGAATTTTAGCATTACATCACTCCCTCACCAATGAATCCTCTGCAGTGAATGGGTGCCATCAGAATGAGAGTCCAAACAGCTGATAAAAACATCACAATACTCCACAAGTAATCCACACGACTGCAGTTCATCAGTAAACATCTTTTAAAGCGAAAAGCTGCGTGTTTGTAAGAAACAAATGTTTTTATCAGCTTGTTAGGACACTCATTCTGACGGCACCCATTCACTGCAAAGGATCCATTGGTGATGCAATAAAGAAACAAACTCATCTACATCTTTTATGGCCTAAGGGCGAGTAAATATTGAACAAATTTCTTTTTTGTCATTGTTTTTTTGCAAAAAAAAAAAACAAAACAAAAAAACTGTGACTACAGAACTGTGATGAAAACTGAAATGTGAGAATTTTAAACTGTTACACCCTTAATTTTTGGCTTATTTCTATCCTCTGCAAAAATATCATCCCAAAATATCTTCTAAAGCGTAAATATTATGTTGGCATCTATCTCTACAGGTAGATAAAGGTGAAAATGGAGTGAAAAAGCAAAACAGAGCCAATGAGACTACGGCATAGCAGTATTTTATAGAATCTTTCACAGAATTTTTGTGAGAACGCTCAGTGGGAACCCATCACTGCCATCCTCCAGACAAGGCAAATTATTGCACTGAACTCTAGTTAATTCGTGCAGATACGGCGTGAAATTGTCCCTGTTAATGTGAAAATATGGTCTGAGAGTGAGCTGTGAAAGAAACTTGTTTACTGAGATTTCAGCACGAGAAATAGAAACCAGAGAGCGCAAACTGGTGGGAAAAAAACTAATGATAAAAGAATGAAAAATAGTGAGAATGGCCTTAAAACAAATCTGCGAGACATTGATCTGAAAGGCTAGGCTGTGTTTTCTGTTTTGTCTTTTAATCTTTTGTTATGATCCAAGGCCTTCAGAAACTGGAGTTAAATAGATAAAATATATAATTTTTAAAAATTAGTACTTTTCTGTGCACATCCAAATCAATGGCTGTCCTTTTATTATGATTTGAATAGTGGAAATTATTGAAGCAGCAAAACAATTAGTCAATCCTAAATTTTGACTCATAGGACAATGATTGAATTTGCACTACAATTTTTTATGCTTCTGAAAAAAATTCAAACACTTGCCAAGGCTGCATTTATTTGGTCAAAAATACAGTAAAAAAATATTAATATTATGAAATATAATTATAATTTAATAGTTTTCTATGCTAATACACTACCAGTCAAAAGTTTTTGAACAGTACGATTTTTAATGTCTCTTCTGTTCACCAAGCCTGCATTTATTTGATCCACAGTGCAACAAAAACAGTACAAATTTAAAAATATTTTTACTATTTAAGAAAACTGTTTTCTATTTGAACATATTTAAAAATGTAATTTATTCCTGTGATTTTAAGCATCTGAATCTGAATTTTTTGCATCATTACTCCAGTCACATTATCCCTTAGAAATTATTCTAATATTCTGATTTGCTGCTCAAGAAACATGTATTATTATTATTATGTTGAAAACAGCTGATTAGAATTTTTTCAGGTTTCTTTGATGAATAGAAAGTTCAGAAGAACAGCATTTATCTGAAATATAAATATTTTGTAACATTATAAATGTCTTTATTGATCAATTTGAAGCATCCTTGCTAAATAAAAGTATTAATTTTCATAATGTATATAAAAAAATGTATAATGTAAAATGTTTTATTTCAGATAAATCCTATTTATCAAATAATCCTTAAAATGTACTCAACTGTTTTAAATATTGATATTAATAATAATAATAATAATTATAATTATAAAAAATAAATAATAAATATGTTAGGAATAAATTACATTTTAAAATATATTAAACTATATTTTATTTTAAATTATAAAAATATTTTACAAAATTACTGTTTTTGTTGTATCTTGGATCAAATAAAAATCTTTAAAAAAATCGTACTGTTCAAAAACTTTTGACTAGTGTATATTGTATATTTTAGTGTAGTGTATATTTTAAAAGATTTTCTGTGATGGCATTTTTTTTCTTATCAATAATGTTTTTTCAAGACTGATTGATAATTAGAGTTAAAACATTTATTTCATTGACTGATTGATTGACTGATTGATGAACATCTTTTTTATAACATCTTTAATGTCACTTGTTCACGCATTCTTGCTGAATACAAGCAATATAATATTTAAAAAAAACAAGGAAAAATTCTTACTAACCACAAAATTTTGAACAGTGGTGTACTGTTTATTATTTGGTAAACTAATTATCTTTTTAATTAAAATCAGACAAAAGCAATTCTCCTTTCATTGGCAGGCAAACACATGGTGGTTGTTTCATGCAGGTCAGAGTGCTGACAGAACTCGTATTTTCATGAAACTCAATCTATGAAAGACTTAATTGCGTTTCTTTTTTAAGATGGAGACAGAGAAATTATTTTAACATGAAAAAAATTACACAACCACATTTAAATTCTGCATTTAATCCAGCACTTGGTAATGTTAAACAGACAGAATACACGGCTGAGCTGATCGGATGCCCAGGCAGGCTGATGTCATTAGCGCCACAGTAGCAGAGTCAGCTGAGCTGGCATTAGAGAACAACACTACTGCCAGACAACAATTGATTGAGCTCATTTGGGAAAGTCTCCTTTTGCGTACGAGAGAAGCACACACACACTTATGTGTCAGGGGGCTGGGAAAGGAAAGGTCATCGTGAGAGCTGGGATGCTTTTAAATGACGATTCATCACTCTTTCTATTTGCATAGAGGAGCATCCATGGCCAAATTACCATTCGGCTTTGCTGACCTCGCCACTTTCGCATACCTTCCCATGTCATAGGGGAGGACGCCAGTGACACTGGAGGTGTCCCATACAAACACAAGTCTGTACAAACATCTGACAGCTGAGTTTCAGTTGGGTTTCTTATGTATTATAGTAGCTTGTCTTGGGCCTGATCAATGATACTGACCTTTGATTATCTCCTTGACCTCTAGATGTGTCTGATTGCATAACATGGTGTCCTGACTAAGCATAATGAGATGAGACAATACATTTTGCGTACAACATAAAATAAAATAAATAAAATGTTAAATAAAGTCAAAATGTTTAGAGAACAAAGTCAAAATTGCAAGAATAAAGTTGAAATATTTCGAGAATAAAGTCAAAATTACGAGAATAAAGTCGAAATATTTCGAAAATAAAGTTGAAATGTTTAGAGAATAAAGTCAAAATATTTCAAAAATAAAGTCGAAATGTTTAGAGAATAAAATTGAAATGTTTAGAGAATAAAGTCAAAATGTTTAGAGAACAAAGTCAAAATTGCAAGAATAAAGTTGAAATATTTTGAGAATAAAGTCAAAATTGCAAGAATAAAGTTGAAATATTTTGAGAATAAAGTCAAAATTACGAGAATAAAGTCGAAATATTTCGAAAATAAAGTTGAAATGTTTAGAGAATAAAATCAAAATTACGAGAATAAAGTCGAAATATTTCGAAAATAAAGTTGAAATGTTTAGAGAATAAAGTCGAAATATTTCGAAAATAAAGTCGAAATGTTTAGAGAATAAAATTGAAATGTTTAGAGAATAAAGTCAAAATGTTTAGAGAATAAAATCAAAATACTACAAGAATAGATTTTAAATATTTTGTGAATAAAGTTGAAATCATGAGAATAAAGTCTAAATATTTCGAAAATAAACTTGAAATGTTTTGAGAATAAAGTCTAAATATTACGAGAATAAAGTCTAAATATTTTGAAAATAAAGTCGAAATGTTTCGAGAATAAAGTAAAAATATTACGAGAACAAAGTCAAAATATTTCGAAAATAAAGTTGAAATGTTTCGAGAATAAAGTCGAAATATTTCGAAAATAAAGTCGAAATGTTTAGAGAATAAAATTGAAATGTTTAGAGAATAAAGTCAAAATGTTTAGAGAATAAAGTCAAAATACTACAAGAATACATTTTAAATATTTTGTGAATAAAGTCGAAATCACGAGAATAAAGTCTAAATATTTCGAAAATAAACTTGAAATGTTTTGAGAATAAAGTCTAAATATTACGAGAATAAAGTCTAAATATTTTGAAAATAAAGTCTAAATGTTTCGAGAATAAAGTAAAAATATTACGAGAACAAAGTCAAAATATTTCGAAAATAAAGTTGAAATGTTTCGAGAATAAAGTCGAAATATTTCGAAAATAAAGTCGAAATGTTTAGAGAATAAAATTGAAATGTTTAGAGAATAAAGTCAAAATGTTTAGAGAATAAAGTCAAAATACTACAAGAATACATTTTAAATATTTTGTGAATAAAGTCGAAATCACGAGAATAAAGTCTAAATATTTCGAAAATAAACTTGAAATGTTTTGAGAATAAAGTCTAAATATTACGAGAATAAAGTCTAAATATTTTGAAAATAAAGTCTAAATGTTTCGAGAATAAAGTCTAAATATTACGAGAATAAAGTCAAAATATTTCGAAAATAAAGTTGAAATGTTTCGAGAATAAAGTCGAAATATTTTGAGAATAAAGTCAAAATGTTTAGAGAATAAAATTGAAATGTTTAGAGAATAAAGTCAAAATGTTTAGAGAATAAAGTCAAAATACTACAAGAATACATTTTAAATATTTTGTGAATAAAGTCGAAATCACGAGAATAAAGTCAAAATATTTCGAAAATAAAGTTGAAATGTTTCGAGAATAAAGTCAAAATTACAAGAATAAAGTCAAAATACTACAATAATAAAGTCGAAATATTTTGTGAATAAAGTTGAAATATTTTGAAAATAAAGTCGAAATGGTTTGAGAATAAAGTCAAAATGTTTAGAAAATAAAGTTGAAATATTACAAGAATAAAGTGGAAATATTTTGAGAGTAAAGTCAAAATTACAAGAATAAAGTCAAAATACTACAAGAATAAAGTCGAAATATTTCGTGAATAAAATCGAAATTGCGAGAATAAAGTCAAAATATTCTGAGAATAAAGTCAAAATAAAGTAATATTTTGACTTTATTCTCTAAGTATTTCGAAGTATTTCGACTTCTCATAATATTTTGACTCGTTAAAAATTTAAAAAATCTAAGATTACAAGATTAAAGTCAATATTTTGAGAAAAAAACTGAAATTACGAGAATAAAGTCAAAATATTTTGAGAATAAAGTCAAAATCTCGTAATATTTCGACTTTATTCTCGAAGTATTTCGACTTTATTCTCATAATATTGACTTTATTCCCGTAATTTAAATTTTTTTCTCAAAATATTCAATAACTTCAATCCCGTAATTTTAGTTTTTTTTTTTTTTTTTTTTTTTTTACACGTGGCACTAAGCGCTGTCGTACTCTAAGTATAAAACTATACATGTACAAAAAACTACACAATAAAAAATTTAATTACATTCGATAAAATTAAATGCTGTATATTCTGGATATGCTGCAAGCTATTTATTTATTGTCTTTTATTATTATTAAATTAATTTTTTAGTAATTCTGCTCAGTAATTTATTCAAATGATTAGTTCACAGCACTTCAGGGTGAAATTAAAAATGTTATGAAAGGTTTTTTTTGTATACTGACTTTAATTTCATTTCATGTAGGGTGACCATACGTCCTCTTTTACCCGGACATGTCCTCCTTTTTGGCTATAAAATTATGTCCGGGGGGATTTTGTAATACATCATAAAATGTCCGGGTTTTTTTTACCTCATTTCACTGACCGTCATTAATTCAACACTTCAACACTTTAAATGCAGCCACTGCCCACCGGCATTATTCTGAGGTACCTGTCTGATGACGCGAAAGACCCAGTTGTCAAAACAAAACAAACGAGGAGCTGCGGCAAGAGCTGTGTGTCACTAACATGCCGAAACGGAAATGTACTAGTTTCACAGACGAATTGCAAACAGTTTTCATAAAGTCTCAATTTTGACCAAATGCGTAGTTACTGCACTTTGCCTTTGGAGGGCAGTATGTGTCTGTTGCCAATAAAGGCAATCAATTTAAATAAGAATTTAAATAAATGTGTGAGTTCTATTATTCACACATAATAGAACAGAATTGGGGGGGGGGGGGGTCCTCTTTTTGGATTCTCAGAATATGGTCACCCTATTTCATGATCATTTTGCTTTAAAAATGTTTTGATAGCTTGATTTTCCACAACTCTGTCTCTCAAAGAACATGTTAATAAATTGTCACAACTCTCTGTGTCTCAGATCACTTGTTATTAATTTGTTTGAAAATGAGACGGTTTGCATATATCTTACAGGGATAAATTGTCTAAAATGAAAATTTTGTCATCATTTACTCACTCTGTTATATGGAACGCAAAATTTTAAAGAATGCTGGGATCCAAACAACACCCTTTTTGACCTTCATTGTGTGGATGGAAAAACACACAAACCTTTATTTAAAATTCCTTCTTTTATGTTCCACAGAAGAAAGAAAGTCAAATGATTTTGAAATGAATAAATGATGACAGAATTTTTATTTTCGAGTAAACACCTTTAACCTGGATACGCATGTGCATAGTGATCATTAGAAAGAGTTCAGTTGTAACTGGATTTTAGCCATAACAAGGTAAACATGAGAGTAGATGGAGTAGATGGGAATCCTCAGAACAGCACAGTTCCCAGAACACTATCTGTACCCCGTCCCGTCCCTCGCTCTAATCAGCCAGTTTTATCTTTTTAATTAAAACTCCATTCACCACAGCTCCAGAGTTTACATTATATTCTGAGGGAAGTTAATTAAAAATAAGTCCGAATTGGATGACCTGAGTACATTTGATGGCAGATACAATCGTCTTTAAAAGTGAATTCCTGCTTTTCAACACTGAATAACTATTCCTTTGAATCTTCGCCTCACAAAATAAAGACTATTCGAATTTCATTTTTAGGTGAACTATCCCTTTAAGTACAGCACTCAAAAAGTGCACTCAGCAAAATCTTTCCCTAGCAATGGAAGTAACCAATATGATAAAATATCAGTTTTATTAGGTTATAATCCTTGTTCATATAATGAAAATCAACTGTTTTTGTCTGTACAAGTCAATGGGGTCCAAAACAACACTGGGCTTCATTTGCATGGATAAAAACAAATTAAGACATTTTTCTAAATGTTGTCTTTTGTGTTCTGTAGAAGAGAAATATACACATTTTGAATGGCATCAAGATAAATTAACTGAAAATAAAACCTTATTTTCTTCAAACTTTATTCTCAGCAGGAATCCATTTGTATGATTGGACTTCGCCTGGGTTATTTTATAATTTATACTATCATAGTATTACTACAGCTGCACATATAAAGGGTGTGAAAGAGACCAAAACACATCAAAAGCTAACTTTGAAGTTACGCTCATATGTTTTAGCAAATAAAACACAAAAGTGAATAAAATCAATATCAAAAATAAATAAATGAAGTAACACATAACATATTTATAAATAAAATAATATTATTTGAGGCAAGGGATCATGAAGTTCTGTGTATTCATATGTGTTCTTACGTAAAGTGTGGTTTTTGATGTATATTGATGTACTGACAGCAACTTAAATATAAATTATTGGCATATGCACAACTTTTCAGAGTCTTTATTTACAGGTCAAATGTTTACATACATCTTGCAGAATCTGCAAAATGTTAATTATTTTACCAAAATAAAAGAGACTATACAAAATGCATGTTATTTTTTATTTAGCACTGACCTGAATAAGCTATATTTCACATGAAAGATGTTTACATATAGCCCACAAGAGAAAATAATAGTTGAATTCATAAAAATGACCCCGTTCAAAAGTTTACATACACTTGATTCCTAATACTGTGTTGTTACCTGATGAATGATCCACAGCTGTGTTTTTTGTTTAGTAATAGTTAGACACTTGTTTGGCAGTTAAACTGCCCGCTGTTCTTCAAAATAAATTTTTTTTAGGTCCCACAAATTCTTAGGCTTTTCAGCATTTTTGTGTATTTGAACCCTTTCCAACAATGACTATATACTTTTAAAATCCATCTTTTCACACTGAGGACAACTGAGGGACTCATATGCAACTATTACAGAAGGTTCAAACACTCACTGATGCTTCAGAAGGAAACACGATACCTTACGAGCCAGGGGGTGAAACTTTTTGATTTGATTATCAGGGTAAATGTAAGGTATTTTGTCTACTGGGAAACATATATCTTCTGTAACTTCCGAAGGGAAGTAAAGTCAAAATATTACAAGAATAAAGTCAAAATAATTTGAGAATAAAGTCGAAATTACAAGAATAAAGTCAAAATACTACAAGAAAAAAGTCGAAATTATTTGAGAATAAAGTCAAAATATTTATTTATTTTTAAGATTTTGCCTTTATTTTGATAGGACTTATCAGAATTGACAGGAAGCGAAGTGGGAGAGAGAGATGGGAGGAGGGGTCAGGAAAGGTCCTCGAGTCGGGATTCGAACACGGGACGCCCGGAGCACAACAGCACTGTATGTCGGCGCGCTGCCCACAAGGCTATCGGCGCCAACAAGTCGAAATATTTTGAGAAAAAAGTTGTAATTACAAGAATAAAGTCAAAATACTACAAGAATAAAGTCAAAATATTTTGAGAATAAAGGCGAAATTACAAGAATAAAGTCAAAATACTACAAGAAAAAAGTCGAAATTATTTGAGAATAAAGTCAAAATATTTATTTATTTTTAAGATTTTGCCTTTATTTTGATAGGACAGATCAGAATTGACAGGAAGCGAAGTGGGAGAGAGAGATGGGGGGAGGGGTCAGGAAAGGTCCTCGAGTTGGGATTCGAACACGGGACGCCCGGAGCACAACAGCACTGTATGTCGGCGCGCTGCCCACAAGGCTATCGGCGCCAACAAGTCGAAATATTTTGAGAAAAAAGTTGTAATTACAAGAATAAAGTCAAAATACTACAAGAATAAAGTCAAAATATTTTGAGAATAAAGGCGAAATTACAAGAATAAAGTCAAAATACTACAAGAAAAAAGTCGAAATTATTTGAGAATAAAGTCAAAATATTTATTTATTTTTAAGATTTTGCCTTTATTTTGATAGGACAGATCAGAATTGACAGGAAGCGAAGTGGGAGAGAGAGATGGGGGGAGGGGTCAGGAAAGGTCCTCGAGTTGGGATTCGAACACGGGACGCCCGGAGCACAACAGCACTGTATGTCGGCGCGCTGCCCACAAGGCTATCGGCGCCAACAAGTTGAAATATTTTGAGAAAAAAAGTTTAAATTACAAGAATAAAGTCAAAATACTACAAGAATAAAGTCGAAATATTTTGAGAATAAAGGCGAAATTACAAGAATAAAGTCAAAATACTACAAGAATAAAGTCAAAATAATTTGAGAATAAAGTCAAAATATTATGAGACTAAAGTCGAAATATTTTGAGAAAAAAGTAGAAATTACAAGAATAAAGTCAAAATACTACAAGAATAAAGTCGAAATATTTTGAGAATAAAGTCGAACTTACAAGAATAAGGCCAAAATACAAGAATAAAGTCAAATACTTTGTGAATAAAGTTGAAATTTCGAGAATAAAGTCTAAATATTACCGATTATGGGATTAAAGTCATGATATTTTGAAAATAAAGTTAAAATCGCAAGAATAAAGTCAAAACACTACAAGAATAAAGTCAAAATATTTCGTGAATAAAGTCAAAATTGCGAAAATAAAGTCTAAATATTACAGATTACAGGACTAAAGTCGGAATATTTTGAAAATAAAGTTGAAATGTTTCGAGAATAAAGTCAATGAAAGAAAATATGATACTTAAGCAAAGTAAGAAAAATGTACACATCACATTTTGTTCAAAAGTTTACACCCCTGGCTCTTAATGCATCATTTTTCCTTCTGGAGCATCAGTGAGCATTTGAACCTTCTGTAATAGTTGCATATGAGTCCCTCAGTTGTCCTCAGTGTGAAAAGATGGACCTCAAAATCATACAGTCATTGTTGGAAAGGATTCAAATACACAAAAATGCTGAAAAACCAAAGAATTTGTGGGACCTGAAGGATTTTTCTGAAGAACAGCAAACAGTTTAACTGTTCACAAAAAAAAAAAAAAAAAAAAAAAAAAAAAAACAGCTGTGGATCAACACAGTATTAAAAATCAAGCGCATGATAACTTTTGAACAGGGTCATTTTTTTCTTGTGGACTATATGTAAACATCTTCTCTGTGAAATATCTTACTCAGGTCAGTACTAAATAAAAAATAACATGCATTTTGTATAATCCCTCTTATTTTGGTAAAATAATTAACATTTTGCAGATTCTGCAAGGTATATGTGTACTTTTGACCTCAACTGTATGAATACTGAAACCATTGTATTAATATTTTGATTCAAATGTATTAAATTATCATATCAATGACATTATGTTGTCAATTACATCTATTAAGCACAGTTTACTCACTTACTTAATATGACATTTTGTTTGGTTCTGTGTGACTTCTGCTACCCGCTTGTTTCGATAGATTACATAATTTTCATTAAGACTACACTCTAAAACCTTAAAATTAATAACATGGTGCATAACATCATAAATAACACTTCTGTCAGCTTAAGGTTCATGCGTTTCCATTATAGCCAGTTCTGATTATAATGGAAGCGATCTGGTTCTGTAACATAGCATGTTAAAAAACATTACACATTTTCAGATTCAAATCAGTTTTTACACATGCATTAAAACACACTGACCTGTACTCCAGCGAGAACCGCGTGATCTCTGTGTCATTGTGGATCCATTTAAACTCCAAAGGCCAGCTCCCCTCGGCCATGCAAGTCAGAACCAACCGGTTCCTTTCCAAGTGCAACTGACTCGGTACTGGCTCTGTTTTAAAATATGGAGGAACATCATCTGCAGGAAGACACAAAGAAAGAGAGCGAATGTGAGGAAGATGGAATTGCTTTTGAGGGAAAACACTATTTGACCTGCAGCAGGTAAACATGACCAGCTAATGCTCACAGACTCTTGCTGCATCGCGCCCTCAGCCTGCTGCTGGTATTTGCACATAGAATTTTAAACATGGCCTGTTGTCTTTTGAGAAGTTCAATAAAGCAAAAGCACTCCAGACGGAACATGAATATACATAAACTCAAACGTGTTTTATATTGCAAACACATTTTGCATATTCAAAATAAAGATTTAACATTTTATTTATTTAGATATACAGATTGAATAAAACATTCTGCGTGGTGCTTTCTTCAGATTTCTTCAGATTTTAGCAGAACCTTCCTTATTAATTCTAGCCATGCCTCTATGTTTAAGCTCATTTTGCAACATACAGCATAGTCACGTCCGGTCATTTAAAGTGGGTCCATGCACTCAATCACATCTAAGAGTTTTCGTTCCTCTATTGGAAAGATGCTGGAAGCAGATGGAGCTGATATCCCATTCCTGTAGGAGGACGAGTATCAGGAGAGCTACTCCAACAGATAGCCTGGTTACTTTCGACACGCAGAGCCAGCGACTACAATTTCGATTCTGATCCTAATCATCGGTGTAAATATAGACCAAATTAATTGAACGGTTGGATAATACAATTACAAGATTGAATGATAATCAAGCATTAAAATTAAACTGTCAGAATGATCTATTAGGCAGACGGTTTACGATATCTCTCTTGGTTCACTAATCCAAGTTTTAGCTGCTCGATTGAGAACAAAAGCAATAGAGAAATTAATACAGATTTAGCATATTTCCATTATGTTCCTTACTTTGAATAGATATGTATGAATGGATATATACAGATGCACAGTTGTTAAATATTAGATAGATAGATAGATAGATACATACATACATAGATATTACATCTTTAAGTACATAATTAGGTTACATGACAACATTTTACAGTGTAAACATGCAGTCATAAGGGCATACATCGTAATTGCATCACATTGTAATTATTATCTGCCCTTAAAAAAGCTAAATCACATTCTTTTATCAGGGCTCCTGACACATATCTTCTCTCAGTGTACATCTCATGCCAACAAATGTCAACAATCATTTCAAGTGTGACTAAACAACACTAACGATTGATCAGCTCATGTGGAACACTTTTCTGCACGAAGCATAAACAGTGTAGCATAACTTTTTACTCAGTTAAAAAGTATACTTAGATTAAATATTACGGCTTTGTAAGAATTGTAAACTATCTTCATTTTGAGCATTGCTTGAATTCCATTAGCGATATAATATGTAACTCTAGGCGAATGTTTCCCTCAGTGCTGAATCTACAAGGCATCAGCAAAAATAAACCATATTTACCTCAGTTTGCTGTCCGAACTAAATATAATGACTTAAACAATGAGTGTTTCATCAAATAATGCTATGCTACACAACTCCAACCTAACTTTCTCTGGAGCTGCTCTCGTTGCATCCATACAAGAAGCGTGTCAACGAGTCCTATGAACTAGTTATTTTTAGTGAATCAAAAACATACAATACAACCAGTGATTCACGAACAAATGACTCTTTTGAGTCAGAATCATTTAAAGAGTTACAGTAAAATAAAAGACTCTTTTGAGTCGGAATCATTCAAAATGACTCACTCAAGAGTTACAGTAAAATAAAAGACTCTTTTGAATCGGAATCATTCAAAACGACTCACTCAAGAATTACAGTAAAATAAAAGACTATTTTGAGCCGGAATCATTTAGAATTACTCACTTAAGAGTTACACTACAATAAAAGACTATTTTGAGCTGGAATCATTGAAAACAACTCACTGAAGAATTACAGTAAAATAAAAGACTCTTTTGAGCCGGAATCATTCAAAACGACTCACTCAAGAGTTACAGTAAAATAAAAGACTATTTGAGCTGGAATCATTCAGAATTACTCACTTAAGAGTTACACTAAAATAAAAGACTATTTTAAACTGGAATCATTCAAAACAACTCACTCAAGAGTACAGTAAAATAAAAGACTGTTTTGTGCCAGAATCATTTTAAAACGACTCACTCAAGAGTTACAGTAAAGACTCTTTTGAGCCGGAATCATTCAAAACGGCTCACTCAAGAGTTACAGTAAAATAAAAGACTTGTTTGAGCATGAATCACTCAAAACTAATCACTCAAGAGTTACAGTAAAATAAAAGACTATTTTGAGTCGGAATCATTCAAAATGACTCACTTAAGAGTTACAGTAAAATAAAAGACTCTTTTGAGCCGGAATCATTCAAAACGACTCACTCAAGAGTTACAGTAAAATAAAAGACTCTTTTGAGTCGGGGAATCATTCAAAACGACTCACTTAAGAGTTACAGTAAAATAAAAGACTCTTTTGAGCCGGAATCATTCAAAATGACTCACTTAAGAGTTACACTAAAATAAAAGACTATTTTGAGTCGGGGAATCATTCAGAATTACTCATTTAAGAGTTACACTAAAATAAAAGACTATTTTGAGTTGGGGAATCATTCAGAATTACTCATTTAAGAGTTACAGTAAAATAAAAGACTATTTTGAGTCGGAATCATTCAAAATGACTCACTCAAGAGTTACAGTAAAATAAAAGACTCTTTTGAGTCGGGGAATCATTCAGAATTACTCATTTAAGAGTTACAGTAAAATAAAAGACTATTTTGAGTCGGAATCATTCAAAATGACTCACTCAAGAGTTACAGTAAAATAAAAGACTATTTTGAGTCGGGGAATCATTCAGAATTACTCATTTAAGAGTTACAGTAAAATAAAAGACTATTTTGAGTCGGAATCATTCAAAATGACTCACTCAAGAGTTACAGTAAAATAAAAGACTCCTTTGAGTCGGGGAATCATTCAAAACGACTCACTTAAGAGTTACAGTAAAATAAAAGACTCTTTTGAGCCGGAATCATTCAAAATGACTCACTTAAGAGTTACAGTAAAATAAAAGACTATTTTGAGACGGAATCATTCAGAATTACTCATTTAAGAGTTACACTAAAATAAAAGACTATTTTGAGCTGGAATCATTCAAAACAACTCACTCAAGAGTACAGTAAAATAAAAGACTGTTTTGTGCCAGAATCATTTTAAAACGGCTCACTCAAGAGTTACAATAAAATAAAAGACTATTTTGAGCCGGAATCATTCAAAACGACTCACTCAAGAGTTACAGTAAAATATAAGACTTGATTGAGCTAGAATCATTCAAAACGACTCAATCAAGAGTTACAGTAAAGTAAAAAGATTATTTTGAGCTGGAATCATTCAAAACTACTTACTCAAGAGTTACAGCAAAACAAAATACACATTTTTAGCCAGAAACTCACCCAAGACTTGCAGTAAAAATGTTAATTAGTCTGGCGAATCCTTTTATATAGTTTTGATGTCCAGGCCAAGTAAATATCATATTATATTGAAAAAACAACATATATCTTCATGTATAAGATATCGTTATGAGGGGAAAAGTTGATATACTGTACAGTTACTGAAAAAGTTTCAAAAATCATCATAAACTTGTTTTCCTAAGTGCAATGTGAAAGTGAGCTATATTAGACCAAAGCACAAAAAGATTAGCCATATTAGACCTAAAAGCGCACACAGATTAGCCAAAAAAGTCTGCATAAATGCAATGGAAAAATTCCACCATCTGTGCATTTTGAGCTAGGCCTACTATTTCACATGTGCTACGATTCAGGACGCATTAATCCTAATCTTGCAAACTATTTAAGATAGATAGCATGCAAATTAGGATTCAATCACTGTGAAGTCTTAAACACAAGAGCGTTAAAGACGCAGAAGCCAGTCAGAGGAAGACACAGGCTAGACGAGGAGGAGGGGCATTAATGTGATGCACGGTTTGGGATATTCACAAAGTTTTATGAAAATGAGGTGGAAGGATTCACGCACGAGAGATTTGATTAGACGGGTGAGGCTAATTGTTCCCAAGCGTTTCGAACTCCACTTTTATCTCAGATAGAGAGATAAAGATGCAGACAGCGAGAAAGAGAGAGCGAGAGAGACTGAGAACGAGTGATACAGTTAAAACAGGCAGAAGACATTGATCATCGATGAGTATCAGGGCTCGCGTTTCTCCCTCTCATTAGAGAACAAATGATCTGGTCGACTAAAAGCCTTAATGATCCGTCAATGGAGCTAACAAACACTCTGATGGGCCTCCGAGGGGCAGAGCGGAGCAGAGATGCAACCGTAAGATCACAGAGGCTCTATTGCTGATGCAGTAAATGGCAGAAAAGAGGGGATAATGCCCTTCTGTAACCTTACATGAGCGGACCAGTAACAAGTGCTCTGGGACCAAATTGTGTAAATTGTACAGGGGCTTATGGGACGCATATCTTAATTGACAGATACGAAAGAGGAAATATAAGGCCTTTGAAAAAAAAAAAAGAAATAGTCAGATTACCACTGCAAGTCTTCAGAGGAAAACTACCTTAATGGTCGCTGGCGTTAGATGTAGACGGCGAAAAGCTGTAAATTCTAGAGATTGTTTAAAAAAAAGCCTGTCGGAGAGGTTCGAGACAGGAGGTTGTACACTCTCAGGAGATACACGGCAATTATGGTCTCTTTGCTTCTCCTGTGCTTGTTATCGTGAGTGTGCAGAAGAACGAAAGGGGTCAGACGGGGTTTCCTGTGGGCCGCGGTAGTTGTTTTGCCGGCAGGTTTGTCGAGGAGCCAAAAGGGGTCTGGTGGCTGGTGTCACAAAAGGCCCAGCACAAGCGCTACGTGGAGAATTACACTTCTTAACTCAATAACTAGTATCTCACGCACACATATGCGCGTACGCGCTGCCCAGGGGTTAACATCCATAATTAAACACAAGCTATGTGGCTTCTATTAAAAGTACGGGCACCTTTGCTCCTCTCTATCGCTTTCTCTCATAATGAGCGATTATGCGTCAGACTCATTAAAGAGGACCGAGGTGTGATGTGCTTACAAACACACAGACACAAACGAATATACAAATGTGCATTTTTATGCAATAAAGCAGGTAGTTTTATTATATTTAGCTATTCATGAGACAATAATTTACAGGGATGATTCTTGGTCCAAACCAAGCGGCAACCTCCCGCTCTCTCTATTGAAACCAACACGGAAGTGGCTTAAACTGCAATTCATCGACTGGCCACTAGAGACTGGCTGCAAAAGGGAGTCAGTCCCATTGACTCCCCATGTTAAAATGCCCAACTTTACAGCAGAAAAAAGTATGTTTACAACCTGGTTCAAAAATGGTTTTGGTCTATATAGCTAGTTTTGCCCTTCATGTCAACTGTGAGGGGGGTGAATTTTTTTTATAACTCATCCATTTAAGTTATATTAAGCCTTAAAGCTCAGCATAATTATGGGCGTGGCCACTTGAGTGACAGGGGGGTTGCAGCTCCTGTCACCACCGTCGCGCTGGGCGGGCGTGGTTTCAGCAACCAGCTCCACCCACGTCCCGCCTTTTTGCCTATTTTTGATTATCCGGGAGTGACGCGTGGTGACGCGATTCCAAGATGGCGACGGCCGAATCCCGCCCACTATAGGCTTCAAAATAGCGCTTCAGAATCCTACGGGTGACGTCACGCATACTACGTCCATATTTTTTACAGTCTATGGTCCAAACTCAAGTTCAGTGGTTTCTTTTAGGGATGTTCCCATGTTCAGAAAGGAAATGACGTGTACTACGGAACCCCTAAAGGGAATAATTATGAGACTGGTGGAAAAAAATATATATTTCAATGCTTTCTTTTGCAATTATGTCATTGGGTAATGATACTGTATATGAAGTCAAAAGTTTACATACACCTTGCAGTATGTCCAAAATGTTAATTATTTTACCAAAATAAGAGGAATCATACAAAATGTGAGTTATTTTGTATTTAGTACTGACCTGAATAGGATATTTCACATAAAAGACAGTTACATATAGTCCACAAGAGAAAATAATAGTTGAATTTATAAAAATTACCCTGTTCAAAAGTTTACATACGCTTGATTCTTAATAGTGTGTTGTTTCTTTTTG
>NC_133365.1:7581341-7628884 GCF_049309525.1 Garra rufa | reverse complement strand
ACTTAGATTTATTGTCTTGTTTCCAGCCAAAATATCAAAAAAAATATTTTCTAGATTAAGAAAAATAATTTTCTTGCTTTCAGAAAAAAAGTGAAAATTAAGTTTTTGCTTAGAACAAGCAAAATAATCTGCCAATAGGGTTAGCAAAAAAAATCTAATTTCAAACAGAAAACAATATTATTGTTCTTACCCCATTGGCAGATTATTTTGCTTATTTTATTTTTTTTTTACATTTTTTACTCATCTAGAAAATCCTTCTTAATTTAAGAATTTTTAGATATTTTGGCTGGAAACAAGACAAAAAATCTAAGTAAGAAAAGCATTGTTTGCAGTGTACATAATAGCCATTGTACTATTTTTCTTTTTTCTTTATTCCCTTAAAGGAATAAATTAACCCAAAATGAAAATGTGCCATCTAAGATGTAGATAAGTTTGTTTCTTCATCAGATTTGCTAAAAATTTAGCATTGAATCACTTGCCCACCAGTGGATCCTCTACGGCGAATGGGTGCCGTCAGAATGAGAGTCCAAACAGCTGGTAAAAGCATCACAACAATCCACAAGTAATTCACACCACTCCAGTCCATCAATTAACGACTTGTGAAGTGATCATTAAGGCATTTTGAAATGGATAAGGATTTTAAGTCATTTAATCAATCATAGAAAATAATTTTTGGCTAACAAAATTATTTATAATATATATGAATTAAAGACCACATACAGTGAAATCCAGTAGATGTAATACAGTTAAATTTCTTAAAGTCTTTATTGAGTAGACTCTCCTTGGAGAGAAAGCAAACAAAGGAAAGATGAGAGAATCTTCTAGTAAGAACGTCAGAAGTTAAAAAGTGTTTCATCACCCGTGAGTTCATGATGAGATGTAAGAGCTCAAAGTACCTAGGGGCTGTGCTGTGTGTCTTCAATTTCAAGTAAACAGTTGAAAGACACTCTAGTGTGTGATTGTTGGCATCTTACAGTATACTAGCATCTCAGGTGTTTTAAAGTCCATTTGTCAGACTGAAGAACACAGGAAGAATAAATCATTAAATTACATTCCTATGTGATTGGTTCTAGTTCAGCTTATTTGCTTGGCTAATTGTTTTACAGTAATACGACTCTAATGAGAATCATTTCAGAAAGTAATGAGAATTTTAAAAAGCAATACAAATATTTTGTGATGAACAACAAATTCTAATAGTATGAAACATTAGTGTTCTTTGTTTATTTTTCTGCACCTTTGCTTCTGAGGAACATCATTAGTTAAACTTAAACAAAATAATAATTCAGAAGCTATTTAAATTAGTTATTAGTTATCAATTGCCTTTACAGCCTTTGCCTGCTCAGTCACTCTGCAGCAGAATTACAAACATCAGGCTCCACTTAGTGTGAACAAAATAATTAATACCAAGGCTTACTCTGGCGACAAGGACAGAGTCTTATTTAGGAGAAAAATCCATACTCTCTAACTTTTATTTGTGAACATCCGTTAGGGTGACTGGATCTCTGCGGGTCAGACTCAGGGTGATTTAATTTGGTAATCGATAGATTTGTGTGAGAGCGAGTGAGTAATCTTTATACTGTGGCCTCTCTCTCTCTCTCTCTCTGTCTCTGTTCTGCCCTTGAGTTTCCGCTCTGCTCTTCCAGTAAAGCGCGTCCTGATTGACTCCCACTGACTCTTGTGGCTTAGACTCCATTCTAATGAAAAGCACTTTGAAAGAAAGAAAAAATAGAAAGACAGATGGACAAAATGAGAGAGAGAGAGAGAGAGAGAGAGAGAGATCAAATATAGTTGCTGATCATCCTAACAACAGTGTGACATCTACTGGTCAGTTTGCAGTGCTGTCTATTATAATCGTACAATTATATATAAAATATACAATATAAAAACCTTTTTCATGGTGATTCATGCATGTTCAATTCTGCAGACAAGTTGTTTTGAGCAAGCTAGTGCTTTTTAATGTCATATTTCATATAGTTTTATCAGTACATTAAGTTAGTTCTGATTTTATGTTTTTCTAAACTAAAGTTTTAGCAGTTTTGTTCGTTTTTTGGTCATTTTATTAAGTAACACTGGTAGCAAGCAAGTAACATTAAAATGTCAAAATCTATTTTTGGCTATTTCATTTCTAATAATGTGTGTTTTAGTATATCACGTTCAATTAAATGAACATGAGAAATGGCTCAAATAAAATACTGCAAGGTTTTTTTTTTTTTTTTAAAAAGCAGAAAAAAAAGGCAGAAAAATGATAAAACGATTTTATGCATTTAAGGAACCTCCAAAAAAAATAAAAATTCAGCAACCATTTTAGTATATCTTCTCAAGGGACAATCGTATAGAAATGAGACTTGGATATACAGTATCTCACAAAAGTGAGTACACTCCACATTTTAGCAACCATTTTAGTATATCTTCTTAAGGGACAATACTATAGAAATGAAACTCGGATATATTTTAGAGCACTCATGCAGCCCCAGACCATGATGCTACCATCACCATGCTTGACTGTAGGCAAGACTCAATTTTCTTGGTACTTGGTACCAGGGCATCGCCACACATGCTGGACACCATCTGAGCCAAACAGGTTTATCTTATAGTCTCATCAGACCACAGGACATGGTTCCAGTAATTCATGCTCTTGGACAGGTTGTCTTCAGCAAACTGTTTGTAGACTTTCTTGTGAGCCAGCTTCAGATGAGGCTTCCTTCTGGGACAACGTGTTGAACATCCATTGGTCAGCATGAGAGAATTGTACTTAAAGCACCAAATTTTAACAGCTCTAATGCAAGATACAAAACTTTATATGGTCCTGTCAAGCAGACAAAAACATGATGAATAGGACATGTGGCTTTGCATGGTTTAACAACATACTACTGTTATCGCTTAGGGTGCACTCACGTTTGTTGCCAGCTATTTTGACAATAATGGCTGTATGTTGAGTTATTTTCAGAGGACAGTAAATCTATACTGCTATACAAGCTGCACACTGACTACTCTAAAATATATCCAGGTTTCATTCCTATGGTATTGTCCCTTCAGAAGATTTACTAAAATGGTTGCTGAAATGTGAAAGTTGTACTCACTTTTGTTAGATACTGTAAATATACCTTGCAGTAACATTTTAAAATATTTTGCAGGTTACTTTTGAATGGCTGCCAATGGAGAGAGATTTTTTAGAAGCCAGATGAAGTGTTTTTGATGGTGTGTTTTCCAGCAAGTGATAACAGGTTATGTTAACCAGCAAAACTCTGACCTGTTGCATTGTGGCCACACTTCACTAGATACGGATGATTCGTAAACTATTGATTGCAGTATATAAAAGATCAATGATGGACAGCAGACACAGCAGGTGCTGTCTTTGCTTTTAACCCTTGTGCGACCTTACGGACATTTTTGTCCATTTCAATTTTGTTTTTTGTTTTAAGTGTGTCTGTGTTAATGCCTACTGCATAAATCTTGACTCAGGTGTGTATTTTTATGGAAATTTTAATATTTCACCCTCATTTCCTTCAAAAAATCTATTTTACCCATTAACCCATTAAAACTGCAATTTTTTAACCCAGGGCCATTTGACTATAAAATGATGCAATATTTGCTAATAGGCATTCATTCTATCGGCAAGGCTTCAAATTTTAAATTTTTACCATTTTTTACTAGATTGTGCCATTTTTTTTTTCAAATTTGGCATATAAAAGAAATACTCACTTTTTTGTGTTTTCTGCTTATGCATATTATAGTCTATTATAGAGTCAATTGGAAAAATAATGCAGCTAAAATTGTGTGGGTATGTTGCATGTGTTTACTGAAAATTGTATGGGTGTAATTAGTTTGAAAGAAATTGTATTGTACTGGCAATCAAAAATCCCACTCCATGTATTTGAGTCCCACCCTTGGCAGGGTCATATGGCCATGTGAAAGCTATGAATAAGGTCAAATAAGGTTAATGAGCTTTGAGGATTTTTTCTTTTTCACCCAAACACACATTTTAATCCTTGATTGAACTTTTTCATTTGTTATTGTTTTTGTACAGAGATAAAAGGTGAGCTTGAATTTGATGTAGAAGTTCAGAAGCCCCTAAACAGTCAGTGAAAGTGGAAAAAAAAAATTCTATGACAGTTTTTTGACATGGCCTTTTTTGTCCATCATGGCCCTAAGTGTTAGTTTTTTTTTAAAAATCTGACACTACATAAAAAAATATAAATGCCTCAAAATGAATGTTGTTGTTCTGCTTATCATTTAGTATATGGAAATTAACTACTGTTTTTCATTTTTTCATAAAAAAAACACCTGTGGCATTATGTAAACAAACAGCATTTAAAGGGTTAAAATTCTGAAAATTAATGAATGTTTGGTATCTATGGATAGAACAGATGCTGGTTAAAAAATAGACATCAGTGAAAGTGGAAAAAAATATTAATAAATCATATTTTATGACAGTTTTTGGATGTGGAAATTTTTGTCCATTTTGCATCTATGTGTAACTTTTTTTTTGAACGCACAAGGGTTAAAGCTGACTGTTATGATTGAAACAAACAACCTGTTCTCACTTCACAGGCATCTGATACTACTAGTTCAAGAACTCTCTGTGTGTGACTGTACAGACACTACTTTTAGACAGTCAAGAAAAAGAATAAAAAATTGACTCATTTAAACTCTGGTGCTAGTTGAGGCTTTGCACTTTCCCTGAACTCTCAGTAGACCAGTTCAGTCAGTTGAAGACCAAATCAAGTCAGAACGTTTGCAGGAATAATTTATGATCAAACTGAAGTTTACACATTTCATCCAGTAGACTCTTTGGAAAAAAAATAACATCATGCTTGGGATGAGGATTATGACTTCATCCATCAGTTCACTGAGATACAGATAAAACAACAGCAGCGCAGTGGAATAAAGCAAAAGTTTCTCAAGATGCATTTTGAAATCATGAGCTTCTTGTAACTTTACAGTATATTGAAAATATGGCTGTCATGGCATGTGTTCACACAGATCAACACCACAGAGGTGGCAATCTTATGTTGTGCATTTACAGTATGTGTAAAATTGTCGATACTGAAATCATTAAAATTTAAGTAAATCCAGAGAGAGAAAGAAAGAAAGAAAGAAAGAAAGAAAGAAAGAAAGAAAGAAAGAAAGAAAGAAAGAAAGAAAGAAAGAAAGAAAGAAAGAAAGAGAACGAACAAACATATATCTGAACCTTTGGGGAAAGAACTTTAATGATTTTGTGGCCCTGTCTCAAACTCATGACACCCTGTGAATGGGTCACTTGACTTCCTGCAAATCTAGCCCAATCACACCAGTTTCTCATTTGGCTAATTTCCTGATTTATTTAAGCACAAACCTTCCAGGCTTAGCATAGACTTCTGTTTTGCCTCTGCAAGCATAACGGGTGTTTTTTTTTTTTTTTTTTTTTTGTCTGTTGTTGGTTTGTCTGTGTTTTGACACTGCTTACCTTCGGGACCTGATCGCTCTTGTTTCCGACCTTTGTTTTTGTGCTCTGAACCCTGTCTGAATTATTCTGTTGTGGATGTGTGTTTTGGTCTGACCCTCTGTGCTATGAATCCTGCATGTTTGAGTCTGTTGTGGGATGTACAGCTTGGACTGATTTTTCATGTTCTGACCATTGCTTCACTATTTTATTTGCTGCCAAACTCTGCTTCCCTGTGCTCTCAAGTTGTCTGGATCCAAACCAAAACCCTCAAGCCCAAGTGTTACAACTGAAGATTTCTAGATGAGCCAATTGCTCATCACTATTTTCTTGTTCTTAGATGGATTTTAATCAGCTATATTCACATGTAGCACTACATACAGGTGTCACAATGCCTGAAAAGCTCATAAAATACCTGCTGAAATGGCTCCAGAACTACTACAAATTCAATGAAGTCTTTTTGTTCCCTTTCCTTTTCAAACCATTTTTGGTCTGATGCAAACACTTTATTTTTAATCTTCAGTATTTGACTTTCAATATTTGGTTTTTAATGTTAAAAAAGTGCTGCTTTTAGAGTGAAGTGCTTGGATTTTGTGCATAATTTCTCCTTTGCAGCATCAATCACTGGATATAATGCATGCCTTCTTAAAGGCTTCCCTGTCACCCAAGTTCTCTTGTTGTGCACCAGTTGAGGAAGTAATTACGGATCCACATAACCTGCTGCTCGGGATCTGCTGTCTCAATTCTACTTTTTCCAAACTGACTTGGGATTTCACATTTCCTCTTCCTTTGTCACATGCCCTCAAACAGGTCTCATCCCTATACTGCTGCCACATTTCAAGAAATGCTTCAGTGAGATTCACAGCTCAATAAAAGTGACTGGAGGAAGAATTTAGAAATGTAGAAGTACTTTGTTAAAAGTTGCTAGAATACCAATGAAAGATAGATTAGGTAGCACTGGTAAAGCTTGTTCTATTACTGAAAATCTCCATTGCTGTGCAGAACAATCTCATGAAGAAGATTTCCCAATCACTGAAGCAGTTCATGATTTAAGTCTAGCAGGAGTTCTGCATTTTCACAAAAAACTTTCTTACAGTCACTGAAACTGTCTACAGTGCAAACATTAATATCTTACATCGTATTTGCACTGAAAGAATTCACAAAAGCACAGAATTTGTTTAGTAAATGCGTGCACTGAACAAAACTTCAGTGTTTTCAGCAGTGGCTAATCTAAAAGTCTCTAATTGGCCATAGCATTTATGCACTCAGAAACATATGTGATTGGTTATGATGCACAACGCTGGAAAACTAAAAAGAAATCTGATGCAACATGAGCAGATGTAATGCTCCAAACAACACCTTTCATTCATTTTCCCATTTCACTTCAATTGTAAAAGTTGTAATAGATTTAGTTTAACTGTGTACGGACATCATTTGAATTTGGGGGCATTTTTGCTCATTTTGGTGGCATTTTTGCCTCAAACCCCTATTCATTTCAAACTCTGCTGGATACCTACATCCCCACATAGTGGTTCACAAGGCTGACCACTGTACTCATGTACATTTGAGTCAGATATGAAAGTGTAAATCCACTGAAGAACAGCAACAAATCATAAGTCTAAAGAAACACCTCCTTTTTCCTTAGACCTTTTCGTTTCATCAGCTATTGCACACTTCACTTAATTTAACCTCTTTTATGATTTCAGTCTGTACTGTTTGGTCAAAAATTCTGATATTTAATTCTGAATCCCACTGCTACTGTACACCAAACCCAATTCGCTTCCAAAATAGCAATTAAGTTATATTGAAGGACTCTTTATAACCTCCCTGAGAAATATTCTATGTGCCTCTCAGTAGATGCACAAGCATAAGAAAAAGCAGAGTATTTGATTACTAGTCCTCAAGTTATACATAATCCGTCTACCAAGAATAATAAAAGTTTTTCTCTTGATGCCTGTTTGAATCTTGGGGAAAACCTTGTTATGAGGCTGGACTGATGCCTCAGATTTGGTTTGAGAAATGGCTGGGAAGAAGCATAAAAAAATGAGAATCAGTTGTGCATTCAGATGCACTTTATGGTCCCGCGTTATCAGAATGGCACACTACTAGCAACAGGTTTTTGAAGACATCTTTGAGTATGTTATGTGAATGATGAAAACAGACATGATCTGTTTGATCACTATCTTCATTTGTTTATAAGGAGACCTATTATGCCCCTTTTTACAATATGTATTATAGGTCTCAGGTGTTCCCAGAATGTGTCTGTGAAGTTTCAGCTCTAAATATCCCACAGATCATTTGTAATACCATTTTGAAAATGACAATTTTGAGTGGAAGCAGAAACACGCTGTTTTTGTGCATGTCTCTTTAAATGCAAGTGAGCTGCTGCTTCCCACCCCCTATTTCCAGAAAAGGACTATGCCTTTACAGCTCGTACCTTGGATACTCCAACATGTTTGATTTTGATTATCATGTCTATCATGCTGAAATCATTTCAAACCATATTAGTTTAAACTTTTGATATACGGTTTTGTGAGCACACACATCCAAAGCAATGGCTGTCACCACAGCAGTCGTAAACTAAGTTATCTTTCATGTCTTATTGCGCTTAAACTGTCAAATACACAGACGTTTATGTTAAAAACACATGAGTTACAAAAAACAGTTGGTTATGTCTGTGAAGGTAAACAGATGGGAATAAAAACTCATGTTTATATTAGATCTGTGCGGCAGCAGTGTAATATACAGTAACTAAATCAATAAATACACTGATCTCTTGTCTCCTCGGAGGCTGGGACTCTAAATAGTGTTTTGTGCTCATCTGTGCCACCAATGACGGAACGGTTAGCAATTTTTGCCATGGCGTTATTAGTTGTGAAAACAAACAAAATTCATAGGTTTAACATTAATAGGATAATTTGACTAGAAACACTTAATTCCGGAAATGTAAAGATTGTCATTCCAATCAGGTGAGACTTCCACGTTCAGGAAAAAGTTGGATAAAAATATGTCTTTTCCAGACTGACACCAATGAAAGTTTTGTTTGCTATTGATGTTTCATAGAAAGCTCAATTAAAGAGATGAAGTGTTTGAAGAGGGATTTTAAATGATGGCTAATTACACTTCATTAGATTGCCAGGAACATGGAAATCCCAGCACAATCACAAGACGCTTTTCAAAACGTCTCTCAGTGATACGGGCTGAGTAAAGAGTGTATAATATAACTACAATAAGACACGCGCAGAGACATTGTATAAACACCATTACAGGAGGATAACAATATGCTGGCATTTACTCAGCTGCCATGCTAATTTGAATCAAAGATAATTAGTTTTTATCTGCTGTTTCTCTTTTTTATAATTTATTTCACTCACACACAGGTTTCCACACAGGTTTTATATGGACATTCTATAAACATAATGGTTTTTATACTGTACAAACTGTATTTTCTCTCCCCTTACCCTAACCCTACCCCTCAAACAACTGTCTAATATATGTCCCCATTTATATTTGAATTTCAGGGATAACAACTTCATCAAGGATTTCCCGCAGTTGGCCGACGGGTTAATGGTGATTCCTCTGCCTGTGGAGGAGCAGTGCCGAGGAGTTCTGTCAGAGCCTCTGCCCAACCTGCAGCTGCTCTCAGGTAAATCTTACATACCACAGGACAACCAGGGCTTTTGTAACAACTAGATGGCACAAAAACTCAACGCAGCATTTTCCTAAACAGCATTTCATTACATGAGACACATGGACATTTGGCTTGACGCAATCACGGGCAGCAACGCAAAGTGGGTTCTGTGCTAATTTGTCAAGACAAAGGTCTAAGAGGAGTATGATATTCTAACCGTTTCACAGTTTGTGACACTCCGCTTGCAGTATTCCTAACAGGCGAGTGTCATGGTGGACACTCAAATCCACTATATTTTTACAAATAATACTGTTTTAGTGTCACAGAATATAGTTTTAAGAGTTTTTAATGCGAGAATGTATTAGTTTAGACTTTAGATAATGTCTGTTTAAAAAATTGCTTTAAAAGGGTCCTTTTATGCTCTTTTACAAAGTCTTTATTTTGTTTTAGGGGTGCACTAAAGCATGCTCTCATGCTTGGTGCAAGTGAACAGCGCATAATTGTGCCATCCCAAAGAGGCACAAAATCACTTTCACAGACTTTCACATTAAATGTACCCTTCTGGTGGAATAACCTGCCCAACTCAATCCGAACAGCTGAGTCCTTATCCATCTTCAAGAATCAGCTAAAAACACAAATATTCCACCTTTATTTGACCCTCTAACTCTAGCACCCTCTATTCTAATTCTATTCTATTCTAAAAGAAATTGTCCTTTTAGACTTATACTCTATTCATTTACTTACTGCTTGTTTTCTTAAAAAAAAAAAAACACTAGTTTATCTGTTCTTGTTGTATTATATCTATCTATTGTTAGGCCTCTAACACTAGCTTGCTTTGTCTTTTTTTAGTCTATCAATTTTCTTATATAATTTAAAAAAAACTTGATACGTGTACTGCGTTAGCCTTTTTTGTTGATTTTGATTTCTTCCATTGTCCTCTTTTGTAAGTCGCTTTGGATAAAAGCGTCTGCTAAATGTAAATATAAATGTTAACACTTGTGCAGTCGAACTGTATTAACACAATATCTGCAATTATACACTTTGGAACACTTGTACACGTTTCCTCAAGGTGTGCTTTAGTGAACTGTCAACTCATTGTGAACGGTCCTCTGAGAGATCATTGCTTTAAAGGCGTCCTATTTACACTCTCACAGTCTTTTCCCTGAGGTCCATATATAATGTTAGAAGATAGTTAGTTTTGTAAACAACGTTTGAGTTACAATATTAACAGAAGATGTCTGTAACTCCCTGTGATTGCATTAAGCCTACTGATTCATACAGGGTTGGTATGACTAGTTTTTACTAAGATGGATGGTGAAAACAAACAAGCCTTATGTATGTGATTAATTACGTGAATCTAAAACGGATAGTTTAAGTCCTGGCTTCTGGTTTGCTGTCATTTGCGCCGAGTGGGAAAAGAGCTTAAAAACCCGGATGCGACAGTGGTGGGAGAGACGTGGGCAAGGTTTACTTTGTCTTTCTTTCCTCACAATTTCACTGGGCTCAAAAGAACAAGAAAAAGCCTGTATTTCATGATAAATCTCCTTTGAAATAGAACATGACGTGAGGAACTGACAGTAATCGTGGCATCAGCTCAGTGGACGGCCGCTCTCTGTCTCAATGACTAGGAGACAGAGAAACCAGCGGAGCAAAAAGCTTTCATTTCCCCCTCATATCGCTTTTGATCACAACTCCAATTCAGAGCTGTCATTTCATTTATTTGTTTTCACTCAGTTCTTTCTAATGTGGACTCCACACAAATGCAGGCTCCAATGACAAGTGGCTAATTCAATAACAGCTTGTCTTTTTTGTCAGGAGTGAGAGTGGAGAGTTGTTAACGCTGATTACGGCTCTCAGTTTTTGCTGCAGCAGTTCAAATGAGATTTAAACCATTAGTGCATCTGTCAGCGCGAGACAAAAGAAGCATGATATGGCTGATGGGATGTTTTGAGGGGGCTGCTGTCATCTCACACCACACAAATAGGATAAGCAGAATGTTCAAAAGTGTTTTTTTTTTTTAAACAGGCAGGCCAAAGTGATCTGTAATACCAGGAGACAGGTATCATTTACCATTCCCAGTCATCCCAAAGGCTTGTAATGTGATATCTGCTATTGTTGCTTATAAAACCACAGAACTTTCGAACCTTCTGAACCAGTTCATCTTAGTTGTAACAGCCTGTTCACGCCAAAGAACTGTAGTGCTGACTATAGCTATAAAGTTTTAATAATTGTTAAAATTCTGATGAATGATAAACACATTGACAGCCAAACAGAATCAGCCCGAATTTAAAGAACTTGAGTGTTTAAAATGGAAGATTATATAACTGCAGAAACATGCCAGTGAATGCAGCTCTTTCGAACTAAAAATGCTTTTTTGCATATTATTTACAGTTAGATGAAAAAAATGTATTACAGTTTATTTTAAATGCAATTTATTTTATTTTTTTTTGTTTTGTTTTGTTTTGTCTTTTGACCCACTTAAGTAGGACAACTTTATGTATTTTATTATTCAGTTGTCTTTGAAATATCAAAGTAAAGTGTATTGCTGGATGTACTGACAAGCATTTATGGTATGTTTCTTGTCATTTCATTGAAAGTTGCATGTCATGTATTTAAACAGTATTTGAATGAATTTGGGACCTACAGAGTGCACTCATAACGTTACATTGTAATGAAGTCTAGAAAAAAAAGCATTTAGAGTGCATTATTTCAATGCATGATTCAGACGATTAAAATGCATTTTTAAATGATCACATTATTCAAGATATGCGAGCAGAAAATTTATATATTTATATAATTATTTTTTTTTTTCCCGTCATTTTTCCTTCAAAAATTAGAACAACATTCTCAAAATAACATCTCGTTATTATGACATAATTGAGTGGAAAAAAATAATATGTGTGGGGCAGCAATGCATCCCCGTACATAAGCACAATAACACACATCAAATATTGTCTAATTATCATTATCGATGAAATCCCAGAAAATAGAGATATTACTTTTTGTCAATATCGCACACCCCTACTTTACAGTACAGCTTGCAATTTGTCATCACAACAAAGTGCACTTACATTATCTAATCTTTTAAGAATGGAAGTACACTACAAGTGCACATTCAATGCATTTAAGCCTCTTTTTTTTTTTTTTTTTTTCAAAAGAAGCTTGGTGGAGTATTCCGTTTTTCAGGCCAGTAAGCACCTCCTTGAGTAAAACCTCTTTTTATCTCAAGGGAATCTGTTAATGTAGTTATTAATAAAGTTGCAAAAGTGGGGCATTAATGTGTGTCTGTGTTACAGGAGACGCTCAGTTCAGTGAAGCCACAGGATACCCCATGATGCAACAGTGGAGAGTCAGGAGTAACCTGTATAGAGTGAAGCTCAGTGCCATCACCCTGTCCTCAGGTACCATGAAAAACACACATACAACAAACACGTGTCTGTGTATGTTCAACTCAGTTATACTATAATTCCCTCAAAAATTAAACATTATGTAGATAAAGTAGATCTCCCTCATGTCGTTCCAAAACCATGTGATTTTTCCTTCTATTTTGTTTTTGTTATACATATTTTAGACAGGAGGAAAACTGACATACTGTACATTGTCAATAAATCATAAAAGCCCAGCTTTTAAAGGGGTTACCAAGAGGTAATATATTGGTGTACATTGGTAAAATATTGGTAAGTAAATGTGTGCACTACTGTGATGGTGACATAAATTCAGTTAACTCATATATTCAACTTGACTTTGCTTTCTTCATACAGTATTCAGCTCAAGAAAATATTGCACTTTAACAAAGATACACCAGGTCTCTTATTAGTGTTAAGCTATTAGAAACAAACTTACACTATAAATAGAAGTGGCTGTGAGGAGAAAAGGCAATGTTGTAGCTTTTAATACAAGATATTTAAAAAGAAATGGCATCAAGTTGAGAATAACCAGGAAACAAGTTCATGCTAAATTGAAACTATCACATGAAAACATAGTGTTAAAAATGGTTCCAGCGAATGCTTAAGTCTAACTGCACAAGGCTTATTTAAAACACACACACACACAAATCCTATGTATAGTCATATCCTTTCACAGCCACTGTATCAGTAATTGTATGAAAATGAAACTTGTATTAATTCTCATTCTGGGCTGATGAAAAGTCACAATATCTTTCTTCACCTGCTTTAAATAAAAGTAATAATTATATACTGTAGAAAAGGAGAAATAAATGATAAGGGTCTAGTTAGCATATTTTAAAAGTCAATGGAACAAAGAATGGACAAAAAGGTCATTTTTTTACATTTTTCTTTTGTGGTCCACAGCAGAAAGTCAGTCACATCAGTTTGGAACAACATGGGGATAATAAACGAAGACCTAATATAAATTTTTGGGTGAATGTGTGAGATTTTCATTTCATTATTTGCTATAGGTAAATAATTTAAAGAATAAAATTAGGTTAACAATAAGTGTTAAAAGGGTCATCGGATGCTCAATTTCCACAAGTTGATATGATTCTTTAATGAGAAGTCTATAACATACTTTGGTTAAAATTTTTCAATGGTAGTGTAAAAAACACTCTTTTTACCTCGTCAAAATCAGCCCTTTTTAGAGCAAGCTATTCTGTTGCATGTTCCTTTAAATGCTAATGAGCTCTGCTGGAAGCAGCTGACACTGGAAGCTTTGCACATACAGGTTAAAAATGGCTGTGCCCGCTTTTATATTAAGAATAAGGTGGATGGCTTTTCATTGAAAATGAATGGGAAAAACACTTCTGGAACAAGGCCACTGAAAAAGGGAGAAGGCAGTATATCACTGTCAGAGTACTGGAATTGTAGGCGTAATAAAGCAAGTTTCACTGGCCTCTTAAAAGGCCTGGTGACAAGCAAGAAATATATGACAATCATAAATCACAGATTTTCTCAATATACAAAATTAATTGTTTCTGTATGTGTGGTGGTGCTTTGGTCAGATTTCTCAAAGGTGCTGAAATCCCTGACGGCGGACAGCACACGGGATGAGTTGCTTGCGTTTATGCAGCAGTACGGCAGTCATTACATCTCAGAGGCGCTGTATGGTTCTGAACTCACCTGCAACATCTACTTTCCCAGCAAGAAGTCCCAGCAACAGCTCTGGCTCCAGTACCAGAAAGGTAAGAGAGAGGTAAAGGGGTCAAGGAGAAGGGAAAGATGTCTATCATCACAGACGATAGAAACATACATAAATCAATAAAGCTAAATCATTTCATTTCATGGGGTTTGTGCATTGAAGTTCCTGCTCTGAAATGCCCTGTGCTGAACATCAAATATTACCCCAGTGGGTTCTGGACATGTGAAAGATTTGAGGGCACTCATATTGAATAAATAAGGTATGTAAAATAAAACAAAGACAAATTCAGAAGGCCTACAGCAAGGGTTTCAGCTTTGGCCCTTGAGGTCCACTTTCCTGCAGAGTTTAGTTCCAAACTTGCTTAAACTCAGCTGCTTGTAACTTTCTAGTAATCCTGAAGACTTTGATTAGCTTGGAAAGTCTATTAATGTGGTTGTGAACCTCTCATCTACCTTCCTGCCATCTGCCTGTTATTTTCAAGTAATCCTGAACCTTGATTACCTGCTTTAGGTGTGTTTGATTAGGTTCTAGCTGAACGCTGCAGGAGGGTTGCTCTCCAGGAGCCGAATTAGCCAACTCTGCAATCATTCTTTAATGGGCTTTCTTTGAATCCTGATTTAAAATACAGTATGTATTTTCTAGATGTTGAGTCACCTGAGAGTTCTTTACACAGGCAGGGGCACTGACCTCTTATCCATAATCCTTCCATGCATAAGAAATACTGTACAGGATTTAGTAATCCAGTGTTTTCCAACTCTGTTTCTGGGGGCACATCAACAGTACACATCCCTCATCTAATTAGGATTGAAAATGTGTACTCCAGGAAACAAGGTTGGGAAACACTACAGATTTTTTTATGGTCATGATTTATTTTTCTGTAATTAATCACATATTTATAATGTCATAATTTCGCATTGAACCTCCAAATTAATGAAGAAACTAAATAAATACAGTATATTTTAAATATGTTTAATGGTATCATTTTACTAAGTAGTATTGATACCAGTACTGCTACTGGTGTCTCTATTAAATGCATTTTTCTTTCATTTTACATATTAATTATTGCCATTCAAAATTACAGTATATTTTTATCATTTAATAGGCTCTGAAATATATAACAACTTTTAATGTAAGTGATTTTAAAATTTTCACATAAATTGTATATGCATAAACTATACAGATTAATTTTTATTCAAGCTACTAAAGTTAATCAGTGACTAAAGCAATCAAGTGATGATTTCTCGTTTTTTTTTTTGTTTTGTTTTTTTCATCACTGATAGACTTCAGCAGGTTTCACTTTAAAAGCAGCATGATCTCTTTAAAACCTGATGCACATGACATGGATCTGACACATATCCAATTTTCTTCCAATTTTACAGTCAGACTTTATAACTAATTTAAGATGACCTTTACAAGGTAACTCACCAAAACCAGGCATTTTGACATAAGTGTGTGTGTGTGTGTGTGTGTGTGTGTGTGTGTGTGTGTGTGTGTGTGTGTGTGTGTGTGTGTGTGTGTGTGTGTGTGTGTGTGTGTGTGTGTGTGTGTGTGTGTGTGTGTGTGTGTGTGTGTGTGTGTTTTTGTCCATTGAAGCGTTGCTGTGGCGCTGTCTTAGAGAATTGGGTTGAAAATTTTGGAATGTTGTGTAAAATTAGTTTTAATTAATTTCATAAACTATGAATGTTATCACAAATGTTGTTCTTCAACATATCTAATCTAAAGGGCCAGTTAAGGTACTTCTTGACTACATGAGTGCAGCATGATTTACCTGAACTACCATGTCTTAAACTTGGTCTAAAGATCAAGATCCTAATTATGTTGATAATCGGATATGTGTATTTAAAAAAAAAAAGTCAGATGGTCTGATGAATTTCTGACATGTCAGAAATGTAGGTCCACCTGTGTGAGGTTATTGCACAGTTCAAGCACAGCTGTGAAATGATTGCCCTAAATTCTGTGTTTTTGTCAGCTTTTTCTTTTCCTCCTTGCACCTGTGCGAAAACATAAATAAAACCATAGTGACGCAGTGTTTCTCTCGGGAAAGCATGTTTCTTCTTATGAAATAGCCACACCGTTCTAGGTGTTGGTGGTCCCACGTTTATGTCACACATATACAGCAGTGCAAGCAGTCAAGTTGCAGCTCAGCGATCGGACCAAATAGAAAAGGGAAGGAAAGGAGGTGATGTGAGGCCAAGTATGGTGACCCATACTAGGAATTTGTGCTCTGCATTTTAACCCAGTAGTGAACACACACCCGGAGCAGTGGTTCGTTGCCTTGCTCAAGGGACTCACCTCAGTCGTGGTATTGAGGGTGGAGAGAGTGCTGTACATTCACTCCCCCCACCTACAATCCCTGCCGGACCTGAGACTCGAACCCGCAACCTTTGGGTTACAAGTCCGACTCTCTAACCATTAGGCCACGGCTGCCCCTAATGTAGTGTGAACACATAAATGGTGAGCTTTGGCTTTACAGCTCATTTTTTTAATATGGCAAAATGTTGACAAGAGTTTGATGCAAGACTTTTTATTTTTCTTCTTTTTTTAGAATGGCTGTATAAATGTTGTAGAGATAGGGTGTCATATTTGGTGATGATGGAGTAAAGGAAGCCAGATCAGACTCCTAGACTTGCCATTGTAGCAGTCTCTCAGGCTGTATTAAATCATGTCATCCCACATTTTGAGTGAGTATTTTGGCATTTTATGTGAAGGATATGAGATGGCCAAGAGGGTCATACTGTATAACCAGTACTTTACACATTTCTTAGTGTGGGCTGGGAGCACTTGACTTCTACCCAAGGTGGTCTGTGACATAAGAGGCCTATATATTTTCTTAGCCTGTACTGGTGCCCCTCATGTCTGTATACTGCACGTTCTCCAAAAGGGAACAACCTGCTATCCAGAAACAATTGGCTCTTTGAATGAGACAATCCTTAACCCAGGCCAAGACTACTAGAGCTGTGTATCACTGATGTTGCTGTGGCAGGAAAGGTTGTGCGCCTTTGTGATTGGGCCCAGTGAGGCTGTGTACTCAAGAGGGGACCAAATATTGAACTATAAGGCTCCCTAGTTCTTCACTAATGTGACTTGGACACCTCTTCAGGAAAATTCGACAGATATACCCATGAGGCATTCACATGGAACCACTGAAGTGTAATTTTTTTGCTGTGCCTGGAAAAGGTAGACAGGAGGACCTGGTGAATTACCTTGTTGAAGACAGTCTTGTGAGGACAAACAATTTGGAATTTGCTCTTCCCAGTTGCAGCCTTTTAGTAACAGACAGTTTTATCTGAGGAATGTCCACTGGTTGTTATTGAGTAAGTAGTTATGTGAATGAAACATAAAGAAGGAGGAGAGAGAGTAGTCTAGTCAGGTTTTCAACTGCTGTAGGGTTGTTGGGATCACCCAAGCCTGATTGAATGTGATGTGCCAGCATTAGGATGTGTTGAAGATCAGTTGGAGCAATCTACTGTAGAACTGTGCATCTCAAATCTGTCCTGGGGACCGTCAACCACTTTATATTTTGGTCAGTTATTAGGTCATTAGTAGAGACTGCAAAACTTGAGTTAGGTATGACAAATGAGGAAGAATCCCAGAATGTATAGTGGTAGGGTTCCCCATGCAGGACAGATTTGAAAAGCACTTCTGCTAAAGATAAGGTCTAAGGCAGGGGAGTCCAATCCTGCTCCTGGAGGGTCACTGTCCTGAGCTTAGCTCTAGCTCTAAATAAACACACAAAACAGCTAATCAAGGATACTATAAACTTTTAGGCAGATGTGTTGGAGCAGGTTAGAGGTAAACACTGATGATTATATTTTCTTTAAAAAATCATTTATAAGGAAACCTCATGGAAGATTAAATAATAAAATAAGCGTGTTATGATCCCTATAAGAACATTGGACAAAGTATTGCATGTGGGCTGTGGCTAGTTATGTGTGAAGAGAACTGGCCTCTGATAGTTTCCACCTTACTGGTGAAAATATATGCTGACATGGTTGCTGATATAGATGGTTAAAATTGAGAAAATCAATTATTGAGCAAGTACATAAAAACTGCTCAGCACTCTCCTTACCCCGATTTGCAATGGTGAGCTCATATAATAATGATTTCAACGGATCATCCAAAAAGGCATCTGAGAAATCATTGTTAAAACAAAACCTCATTCAGAGAAGAGTTTCAACAAGATTCTTCCGGAAAGAAAAGTTTCACGCCTCAACTTCCCGATGGTCTCTAGTAGGCATCCACACTACAGCTTTATTTGTGCATGCTCATTTCCCTATTTTACATTTATATTACATTTTACTTTGCTAAAATAATAACAGTTAAATATAACCAGGCCTGTGGCCTTACAGATAATAAGTGATTTGGATAATTGCTGGATGTTAAATATATTTAGCAAATCCCAAAATTATTATTTTTTCTGTCCAAATTTGCTTGTAGCATTTAAAATAATTTAGTTTTGAACTTTAGAGAAAATATTACACAGTCTATGGGTATCTGCCAGAATTTTAATCTATGTGCTTTTCTAGTTTAGAGCATGCAATGAGTGTGCCAACATTTTTACCATATAGTTCTATTATTTGTCTTAGAGCCCAAGACACAAGAAAATGTTTCAGGTATTTTTTTTTTTTCTGCACCTTTAGTACCTGGCTATTTTTTTTAATAACAGCTCTGTGGGAGCAAAACTCATAAAGCTTACCACAAATGAGAAATCGGTCACCGTTTGCTTATCTTCACATGGTCACAAAACCATCTCATTTATTTCTTTAATAGATCCCAGAGTATGGATAAAAACATGGTAACTGTCCTTTTTAAAGACTTGACAGTCACAAAGTACATCAACAACAGTCTGTTTGAAATAGCCACTATGTTCAAGGTCTTCTAAAACCATATAACATGATCTAACACACTACACAAAACTGTACATTCACAAATGTTCCGGTAGGACTTTTTATCTGGGTAGCTGTTGACTCCCCTGGAAACTATTCCTTTGGGCTGGTCATTTGACTTCCATGACCCTAAACAACCCTAGAAAATATACTATGACATATTTAACAAGGCAGTATATTTCCCTGCAAGGTTCAGTTTGAGTCAGGACATCACTATGAGATCAGTTATAAATGCTACATTCACAAACACATAAGCTGACAGAAACGTTATAATATTTTTTAACATCTATCAACTAATGCAACTGCAAACCCTGCTTAAAGGATAACTATTGCCAAAATGCAACCTGGGCTTTTTTTTTTTTATATCTAAAAGCATAATTACAACAAACGAACCGTTTTTGAGATTAACCGTGGTTTCATTTTGTGGTCAATGTCCGGTGAATGGGAATACTAGGGGCATAACTTTGAGCGTATCAAAATCGATATTTTTACAACACTAAGAAGGCTCGACACACCATGAAACTTTGCTCGAAGTATCGCCTGGGTCTCTACACATGAACTCGAGCAATGAGAACATTGTTTGTGTACACAGAGTTTACTAAAAAGAAAGGTTTTGAACAACTCACTTTCACTGTTTGAGTTTCCGTTCGCGGCTGTCTTGCCAGTCAAGAAGTGTCGATCTTCGAATGCGAATGAATGGACTCCATAGGATGAAATATTAGGCTTATATGAGGCTCTTTTTACAACTAGAAGGTTAATATTGTTTTTCGCTTGCGACAAAACAACGAATTAGCCATGCATTTATATGGAAATATGCTTTAGGAGCTATCCATCCTCGCATTTGGAGATCGACACTTCTTAACTGGCAAGACGGCCGCGAGCGGAAACTCAAACAGTGAAAGTGAGTTGTTCAAAACCTTTCTTTTTAGTAAACTCTGTGTACACAAACAATGTTCTTAATGCCCAAGTTCATGTGTAGAGACCCAGGCGATACTTCGAGCAAAGTTTCATGGTGTGTCGAGCCTTCTTAGTGTTGTAAAAATATCGATTTTGATGCGCTCAAAGTTATGCCCCTAGAACTCCCGTTCACTGGCCATTGACCGCAAAACGAAATCACGGTCAATCTCAAAAACGGATCGTTTGTCGTAATTATGCTTTTAGATATAAGTTTGAAACTTCTACTAGTTAAACTTTCTAGTGATCCTGAAGACCTTGATTAGCTTGTTCAGCTGTGTTTGATTAGGGTTGAAGCTAAACTCTGCAGGAAAGTGGACCTTGAGGGCCAGAGTTGAGAAACCCAGGACTAGACTATAAATGCATGCACAGTCCTTTATTTTAAATGTTTAAAGGTGTCTAACAGTTGACCTGGTAATGAATTTTTTTTATTAATTGGAGATGGGGAAATCATGAAAAACCAGACAATCTCAGATGTTGATTTTATTGCACACAATTGGTCATGAACAATACAAACACGAATCTGGGACTCATTTCACTGACACCAACATCAACGCTTGAACATGATTATGTTTAGATCTGATGAAAGTAATATGTCAATTCAGAATCTCCTGCCATTAAACCCTGACAAAAGCACAACGGTGTGAGAAAATACTCTTTGACCTAAAGTATAATGGGTAATGGTAAAAAGTGACTTGTGCAACAAGTCATGAACAAGCGACATCAAATTATGCTTTGACAACCAATAAGAAACAAGAAAAATTATTCAATTATTCAGTGTTTGCAGAAGAACAAAAATATATTTTGCATTGTCGATCGAACTTTGCGTGTTTGTTAAAAGTAAAAATACCAACGGACTGGGGCCTCATATGTTGCTTTATACATCCAAGATGATGCTTACCAGATCTTTTAATAGCAATATTTTTCAATCACACAGATTTGGTTAATATATCTTGATTGAGATGATTGCTACTCCTGTGTTTACTGGAAAAGGTGTTTGTATTGATAATTGAAACTAATTAGAAATCAGTTTGTCAATGACTAGACAGAGCAGGGTAATGGCAATATGTACCGGTAAAAATGTAGAAAAAAAAAAAAAATACTTCTATAATTTTTATTACATGCATGATTTGTCATATTAAGTGAGAGCCAATTCCTAACCCAAACCAAACAAGACATTATTCTAGAAAACCCTAGATAAACCCTTGGTAAACAGTCAAAACAAGAACAAACTGACAGAAAGAGATAAATAAAAGGTGTTTGCTATATTAATTTGATTTCCATTGTCTTTACTCTTGCATTGCAATAGAATTTGTGTGATTTAAGTATTGTTTCACAAGGTTAAAGCTAGATTAATCCATAAAGGAATAATTTAAAGTGGTCTTTAAAGGTTCTAACGTGGCCAGGCAACTCACTGAAAATCATGTTCCATTCTTTTCTAATGGCTTGACAGACAGTGCACATTACTAGTATCTCTGAATCGCTTGCACAGGGAGAGTGCATTTGTTATAAGGCCAATGCAGACTGTCTGCATATCTTTGTAATGTACAAATGCATTTTTAAAACATAAGGCCAGATGCAAATGCATGGCCAACGCATTACAAACTTGATATATGACAGCAATCTTGCATTGTTTGGCAGTTAGAAATCTCAGTGCTTGAGACGGTGACATTAGTTGCCTTCAAATGTCTGTGCCATTTAACTGGATATGCTTTGACTTTGACAGTGACAGTAGTGCAGTATCTAAATGAGACAACTGACATAAACGAAAACGTTTGCACTAATGTCAACTATATCATCCTTTGCTCTCAAAGAATGCATGTGATTATTGTGATTACTTTATCTGCTTCAGAACACACTTGAACTGACAGACCCATGTGAAAATCAAATATCATAACCAGGTTTTTAAGACACCAGTTCAGCGCCATCTAAAGCTTTCAAGCAGGAGAGTTTTAAGGTCCACCTCTTAGACACAAGGACACTTTAATGCAAAATATAACTTCATGTATGATTTAAATATAGTGTGTAAATTGCTGAGTCATTTCCCTGCTTCAGTTTAACTGTTGCAGTTACTCTGGTGATAGGCTAGTAAATATCTCCTGAATTTAACATGCCTTTGGTTCCTTCAACAGAGTAATGCTATCACAAACTGGAGTACACTACAAACCAATTCACAATAAACGATTAACAGTAATAGACAACTTAATTGAGATATTTCGCTTCTCGTCTTTGTATTAACAACAATTTAACATTTTTTCAAGCTTATTGTTTTTTTAGTGTAACTGTATTTTGATATATAGAGGATTCATACTGTTACATAAATCAGAAAATCCTTTACTGACACAGGCTTCAGGTATGAAGGGGCACTTTAATAGTAAGGGCATTATGGGAACTCATTACAACAATTACACATGAACATGACACTCACAGAAGTGTTTTGAGTCAGCACTAATTTTCACATCAATCCTTCCCATTCAAGGAATATTCTGGGTTCAATACAGATTTAGTTCTGTCAACAGCACTTGTGGCATTATGTTGATTTTAAAAAAACATTACTTTAAAAAAGGCAAAAATTTGTGTTAGAGTGAGGCATTCACGATAGAGGTGAATGGGGCCAATCTGTAAACATTAACTCACAGTTGAAGTGAAGAAAGGTGTAAAAAAAAAAAAGTCTAAATCAATTGTAGAAATGCAGATGAAATAATTAGCAAAATGTAAGTGGTTTTCTAAAATTATAAGCTTCACATTTCTGCCCTAAATTTTCCAAAACTCGCCCCATCTACACAGTAATTGTCTCACAATAACATTTATTTTTGCCTTTTTTTTTTGACTATCAACACCATGACACACATGCTATTGACTGAACCTCACTTGCATTGAAACAGAAATATTCCTTTAATATCATTAATTCAACAACTATAAAAAGACCTTCTCAGTAACTCAAAACACCATCTTAATGCCTGTACAGCAGCACAGAAAACCATAAATAACATATGAGAACTGACTTGCACACATAAAGAACAACATTGTCAGTTATTGCCATCAGTTGTGCCATTTTTCGAAATCCATTTGCCCAAAGCATCCATAATAATACCCATAAGCCATAATCCAGTTGCTCCACGGCAGTGGTGAATGGTTGCGGCTTAGCTGCCTTATCCCGGTCACTGCTAGCCACAGGTCAGAAATCACAGAGAAGCAAACGCATTTGTAATGAAGCCATTGAATTAAAGTGACGAGTCTTACAAATTGTCCACACAGCAGTCTTAACACGTAGAAGAACGTCTCTTTTGCAAGTAAGTGTAGACCTTCACACAGTGGTCCCAGCAATCTAAGACAAGCAGTTGTCCCTTCTGGGTAACAGCTACCCCTACGGGGCACGTTAAGCCCTCCTGAATGAGAATATTATAGCCACCTTCTTTAGGGAACTGTAGTATCTCCTTACGGCCGCTGTCTGTCACGATCAAGTCCCCGTTAGAGTCCACGCACATGCCGGTGATGCATCGGAAGTCCTCCGTCTCTGAGAAGAAGTGGCTAAGTTGCTTTCCGAGCTGGCCATCCATTCCCACTGAGCCGATTGAGAAACCCCCCTCAAGGTGGTGTTCGTTGTGTCTATTCTCGATGTTTAGACCCAGGCCCTGTGTGAAGTAGACTGTACCTGAAGAGTCGCAAGTTACAAACTTGGGCCTGACGGCTGAACATAAACGGTTATAATTCACAACCCCTACGTTACGATCCACAGCCAGGCACCACAGCTTTCCCCCCTCCACATCTGACACGACGAACTGGCCCGAAGGCATGGCCGCGATTCCCCATGGCTTGATGAGCTGGTTCTTGTGACAGGCGATGCAGTGGCCATCGGTGGTGTAAACCTTCACTGAGTTGTCATAGTTATCGGTGACACCGATGAGGCCCTGAGCAGTGATTGCAATGGAGAGCGGGATGAGGTTGGGCAGGTCGGCACCTAGGAAGCTCAAGACGAAGTTGTCAATGCTGCTCGGGTTGCGCCGAATCTCCCTTTGGAAGCCCTTGCGGTTAAAGATCTGGATGCGGTAGTTCCCTCGGTCAGCCACTAGCACCTCACCCTGCGGCGTGACGCAAATGCTTACTGGCAAGTTGAACATGCCCGGCAGATTGCCCTTGCAACCCATCTTTTTCACAAACTGACAGAGTTGGCCTCCAGATGCTCCTGGAGAAGGTCCCCCTCCATCGACAGACTTGGACTTGAAGCTACCGGGAGAAGCGCAAACGGCCTCTTCGACTGTTGTTTCCATGTCTATATCACGGTAAATGTCCAAAGGGGCGGCAGCGGAAGTGGTGAAATCTAGTCCGTCTTCCTCCTCGGCATTTACAGTGCAGGGTTTTGTGGTCAGCTGCCCCACGTCCAAGGATTTCGGGCAATCTGTTTTAACAAACTCAGGGTCTTGTAGTTTCAGAATAACAGGCAAATTTGTTTTCAGCTCCAACTCTTCTTCTTCATTGTTGCTCCCTTCCTCTAGTAGAGCAATATCCGTCTGCTTGATCCTCATGGTTAGGTAGTCACATCTAGACACCACCTGCACTTCAGCGATATTAAGCAGGTATGTCTGCTCCTCCAGAATCTGGGCATTGAGTTTCTCTATTTCGGCTAAGGAGGAGGCAAAGGCACGGCGCGAGCGCCCGAGTTCCTCCTGGAGCCGCAACTCCGCCTTGGCGTACTCCTGCTGTACAGCCTTGTACTTCAGTCTGAGTGATTTTGTCACATTGTCGATAGCTGCTTTCTTCTTCTGAATGTTTCCCATTGCCTCCCGCAAGTTAGAAAGCTTCCCGCTTATGTCTTTCCGGCGCTGTTCGGCAGCCACGCGAATGGCTTGTACAGCATGACCCTGGCGCTGGTGGCTCTCGTTTTTACAAGTATCACACAACACGATGCCGCAGTCACTGCAGTACTGCCGAGGCAGGCGGTTTTTACAAGACTTGCACATGAGGCCCATGGTAGAGACACATGAACTCGCACAGTCAATGATCTTCAACACGGTGAGATTGTCAGCCAGCTGGGAAATGCTGCTCATACGAGATACCTTGCTGCAGAAAGGGCAGCGCACGCCATTTATCGTGCTGGCGAGGAGTTTCTCAAGGCACTGGCGACACACAGAGTGACCGCACTGTAGCAGTTTGGGTCGAAGCTGATCCTGGTTGTAGGTCTCCAGGCAAATGGGGCATTCCAGGACCTCCCGAACCAAATCTGGATCTAGAGATGTTGGTGTGGCCATGGTGCCTACAGGGGAGGAGACAAGTCATGTCTATGTGTTTGTGTATTACATTAGGTTATAGTAAACAAGCTAAAAAAAATATTATTGGTTATTGGTTGAAATTGTGATACGGCCTAGTTTGCAATTTGCTTTTAACATGCGTCAAAATGCTGTGCCAAATTGAAACATTTTAGTTTCAAGGTGAAAGTGAAGAAATTAAGACATGATTGTAATGTAAAATATTATACAGACAAGAAAGCATAAGAAAGATAATAACACATTATTGATAGTGTTACAAAAACAAAAGACTGAATCCACTGAACTGTTTCCAGGTAATGGATCAAAAGGGATTGCTTGCTAGTTTAAAGTTTTTTGTTGAATATATATACACACACAAATTGGCAAAAGGTCAATAATGTTTATATATATGATAGAAATTATTTATGCCAAATACAATGTATGCACTCATATGATATAAAATAAAATTATTATTAGCAAAATTACAAAATAAAGTGCATTATCCATTAGTACAGGCCAGAATAATAGGCGGGAGGCTTACATCAAGGAAAACATGGGAAAATGTCACGTCATTACAAAAGCAGCATGATGACATGCATTGATGCTGATTTCTGTTTTTACTGGCTGTCCTACCACACCTACTAATGCATTTTCACCTCTTGATCATTCATTTTCAAAAAAAAGACACACATTTCCAAACGCTGTGGCATTTAGAAACTTCATGCAAAAAAAAAAAACTAACAAAAAATGCAGCTACAGTCTGTCTTGTGTTTGTTTTGGTAGCCAGATGGCTAACTACAAAATCACCATCATGTTTCTGGATCACGCATTGTCATTTATTGTTTCGGTTTAATCATGCATTATTTAGATTCGCACTAATGCAGCTCATCATATACAGTCTGTTTACATATAATTATAAAATATATATAATATATCTAATCAGCTGTTTTCCAGGCCCACAGCTTCAAAACACTGCGATCTGAGTCTTGTCATTCTTATCTAACGCGTGCACGACATCCGAAATAAAAAGGCACGGTCATAAATGCATGCTAAAGACATTCATGCATGTTTCATTATTGGTTGTTACGTGATTTCCTACCTTCAGTTCAACAGTAGCTTTTGCTTGATGTGACGAGGCGCGCGTCTCTCATATCAGCGGGTGCGCGCGACACTGCGGAGGTGACGTCATAGCGGAGGCTGGTTCTTTGTGTAAATCCCGCCCCCGGTGAGACTCGTTGGCTGCGGCGGAAGCGGTCGCCTTTCGTGACAGTTCAATGATAGGCGCAGGAACGAATCAGATGAGCGGCTGTAATTGTCATGCGTGATGCGCAAAGCTATTTCGGTGGCACATGTTGGGAGCTCAGACTACTGCTGCTGCTGGAAACACATGGGTGGATCCGAAATGCACGAGAACCCCCGGGAACATAAAGAACGGAAAGTTACAAATTGAAAACGTAATCAGAAGAATGGTTGGCAAATTGTCATTGTTAATATAAAGAATGTAAATAGGGTCTGAGAGTTTACATATTGTATTATTATTAAATGCAATCAATAATTAGAGAATATAGCAATGATTTTTTTTTTTAAGAAATGTCTTAATATGGTAATAAAAATATATTTAGATGTTTAAAAAATGTTTAAACTGTGCTATATTACAATTTCCTGTATATGCATGAAAAGGGAAATAACTACGTGTATGATGTTGTTTCAATATAAAAAGTAAGTGCAGTATAAAGGTTTACCGCTAGATGGAAGCAGATCTCTGTCTGAAAATATCCCTCTGTTAAACACACTTATCAGATATCACTGTTTGAGTACTTAGGAGTTATGATTATATTATTATTATCATTAAATTATTAATATTTTGAATTGTGACAGATAATATGCAGCTTATCAAGAAATTGTTTAAGTGTTTAAAACGGGTCCTATCATTTCAAAATGAAAGAAATTTCAGTAATTAAACAACACCTTAAAATGGTATGAGAAAAACACACACACATATATATATATATATATATATATATATATGGTAAAAAATATTATATGTAATATTGTTATCATATTTTAAGTAGTTAGCTCTTACGATTTTGGTGTTGTGTAATTACTGAGTAGTTTTTAAGGCTTGATTTTTTTTCTTTTATAAAATCTCCAATGAATTTAATATTATTAGTGAAATGTGCTCATTTATTTTAAGTGCTGCTTTCTCAAAAGTCTGTGATTTTGAATAAGGTCTGTATATATTTTACTTTTTTAGTTTAGTGTAGTTTTTTTTCTTCTTCTTATGTTTAATCACTTCCTTAATTCAACCCTCAAACCTACTTAAGTTTCCTTTAAATAAAAAGGAAAACATATATCTTGGTTTTTAATACTTTCTAGACAGCACTGAACCACAATTTATTTAATAAAATATACACTATTTTTAATTATCACCTTTATTTTTTATTAAAATTACAAGATTAACTAAACACAACTGTGTGAATATTAAAACAGGTAGAAGCCAGCTGTGCATTTTATAGTCATTCATTTAAAACTGAGATAATTTCAATCATAATTTATACATAACATAATTCAAATAATTAGATTAGTCCTATTCCTCAGTTACATTCTCAGTTTATATTTATATCACTTTGCCTCATCACATCTTAATTTCAATTCAGTGTTTTTTAGTCTCTATAATTTGACAAAGTGACTGTACACACTAAGTTGCCAAATAGGCTACTTTGTAAATCCTATATGCAGAAATTATTTGTTAACCATAAACTTTCCAAAATGGGTCTACATGAGCTCTGATATTGTTGAGCGATGCGATGTGAACTTCATAGAGACCAAACTACCCATTTTTGAGAAGTAAATTACCCATTCATCCACCAGATGGAGTACTATGAAAGCGGAACAGTGAAAAGAGACCATCCACTTTCAAAAAATGAAGTACTGAGAGTGACGCATTCTGCATACCCTCCCAAACTACTTGTAAGTTGTTTTGTACTAAATAAAAGCCATTATGTGAATTAATGTCACTTACAAATAAGAGTGTTCGAATATATGGGGTGGGTTGCAACACTAGTAGAATTTGTATTTATTTTATTTTTTTAATCTGTGCATTTGTGGTAGGAATTTTTCTGCAGTTATATTGTTACACCAGTGACTCACTGTCGTTAGTAAGTCACTGAATCATTCATTGAACTGATTAGTTAATTAGTGGGGAGGGGAAAAAATCTAGAATGATTCATAAAAAAATGTGTAAAGGAAAAAACTATCAATTTCTTCAGGAGACATGCAGATTGCATTCATAAAATTTGTTAAATTGACAGCGTTCAGTTAGACGTTTTAGTCAGTTAGACAGTGCTCAAAATCTATGGCCAAAATGAACATTGTGTGACATGAACAATGAATAATTTCACCATTAAAAACAATCATTTAAATAAAAGTACTATCAAAATAAATACAGTTGTACATAAAGTAAAAAAAAAAAGTAAATGAATACATGCACAAGTAAATCTTTTAGAATCATAACTTTAATGTTTTTGCAGTAATCAGCAAATACAGTTGTAGTCAAAAGTTTACATACACTTCGCAAAATGTTAATTATTTTACTAAAATAAGAGGGATCATATAAAATGCATGTTCTTTTTTATTTAGTACTGACCTAAATATGATATTGTACATCCACAAAATAAAATTAAAAAATTACCCTGTTCAAAAGTTTACATGCCCTTGATTCTAAATTTTGTGCTGTTACCTAGTTGATCCACAGCTGTTGTTGTTGTTGTTGTTGTTGTTGTTGTTGTTGTTGTTGTTGTTGTTGTTTTATGGTGATATTTGTTCACGAGTCCCGTGTTTGTCCTGAACAGTTAAACATTCAGCACTGTTTGTTTATTTGAACCCTTTCCAACAATGACTGTATGATTCTGAGATCCATATTTTCACACTGACGACAACTGAGGGACACATATGCAACTATTAAAGAAGGTTCAAACGCTCACTGATGCTTCAGAAGGAATAGAGACGCTTTAAAAGCCAGGGGGTGAAAACTTTTGAACGGAATGAGCATTTTTCTTATTTTGCCTAAATATAATTCTTATTTCATTAAGTACTGCCCTTCAGAACCTACAAAAGATACCCTGAACTTCAAATTCAAAAAGTTTTCTTATTGAGGTCGGAGCTAAATGATCCCTTTTATTTTGTTAAAATAATTATTATTTTGCAGAATCTGCAAGGTGTATGTAAACCTTTGGCTATTTTGTCAGCATTAAATTATATATTTCACAATACGCATCCTGAGATATGCAGGTAATTCTGTCAGTAAAGAATTTGAGTACCCAGTCTTGTCTCGCTGTCTCTTCATAAGAAGAAAAAGCAGATGGCAAAGGTTTACAAAAAAATGGTTAAACTCACACCAGCAAAGAGGGTGAACACACATGATGAGAATTTGTACAGCCAGATGCTTTCCCTTTGCCTGCTGGAGAAGCACTTCGAAAGGCGCTGCTTCATCTCAATATGATTAAGTGCGCTGCAGGAAATGAATCATTTAAAAGCACACTGTAGGCTGTTACCAATTACTGTAGCCATGTCATTTTCTCTTTCGCCGTGTCCTTTATGTGCGGTGAGAACACTGACGGGCTCGGGTTGGCACATTTCTGTGCTGTTGCTGACACATCGGCCTCGGACTGTTTGCTCTCCCGCTACGCTTCCTCCTCCTCCTCCTCAAAGTGTTTGCCTGTCATGCTAAAATCCAGCATAATGACTCATGCGATCACCAGACACAGTGGACGGGTATGTTCAGGGAAATCGGCTGTGGAGCGCAGGGAAACAGACGGTATTGTTCAGAGTCGCACATCTGTTTAGCCATCACACGGACGTCTCAGCACTCAATTAATATCCTTCCTCACGTAATCGCATTGTTTTGCGTCTGCCAAGGGTTCTGTGCACGAACACTGCAAACCGACATGAAAATCGACCCCTGTTTATTCGTAGCAGACACAATTCATCGCTTTCTCAAACTATTTCCTTTATGATGTCTGACATGTGCGACCACACGAAGCCTACCCTTGTGAAAAAGAAGTACCCGTTAAAGAGTACTTGTTACAGAAGTAATAGGTTTAATATACTTCTGTGCAAACTGAATGTAATGCTTTCAGACACTTAATTGCATGTTAGTTGCAATTAAATGAAAATATAGACACTATTTTTCACTGTACACAATATTGACTGGTCAATGGTTTGTGATTCTGGTGCAATTTCTATCCTCATCCTTCTTGGAATTGCCAAAAGGTTTTGGTGTCTTAAACTGGTTTAAATCCTATTTTACTGACCTTTCCCTATTTATTCAGTTTGTGGCATTTCTTAGATGTCTGAGATTAGCTCTGTATGTACTGGTATTCCTCAAGGCTCAGTTTTAAGGCCTTTACTGTTCAATGTTTACTTGTCACCACCATTAGGGCACTTGTTGTGATCGCTTGGTCCACACTACCACTTCTATGCTGACAATACTCAAATATTTATACTTTCCAAACCTGGTGAAAAGCTGCTACTTATGAGATTGCATATCTCAGATAAAAGACATAAACAGTGCATTTACACAGTATTCTAACCCCCTTCACTTTTTTTTTCAAATTTTGTTATGTTGCAGACTGATACTATCAATTGTTTAAATTATTTTTGTTTTCTCTCATAATTGACCCTCTGCACCTCATAATGACAAAGTGAAAACATACTTTTAGAAATGTCTGTAAATGTATTACAAAAAAAACTGAAATATCACATTTACATTAGTATTCAGACACAAAATGCTTGCAAAAATGTTTAAAATTAGGTCTGGTGCCTCCTGTATCTCTTGATCAGTGTTAAGATGTTTCTACGCCTAGTTTGGAGTCCACCTGTGGTAAATTAAATTGATTGCACATGATTTGGAAAGGCAAACACCACTTCATAAAAGGCTGCACATTTGACAATGCATATCAGAACGAAACCAAGAAATGAGGTCAAAGGAACTGCCTGCAGAGCTCAGAGACAGGATTGTATCAAGGCACAGATCTGGGGAAGTCTACATAAAATGTTGCACTGAAGGTTCCTAAGAGCACAGTTTCTTCCATAATTCTCGAATGAAAAAAGAAAATGAAAGACTTTTCCAAGAGCAGGTCGACCAGCCAAACTGAGCAATTGATGGAGAAGCCTTGTCTAGACTGGTGACCAAGAACCTGATGGTCACTCTAGTTGAGCTCTATGATTATATATGCAGATGGGAGAATCCTACAGAAGGACAAACATCACTGCAACACTCCATGATTTGAGCTTTATGGTAGCAACCTCAGGCTGTGGGGCTGTTTTTCAACAGCAGGGACTGAGGGGTTTGTTAAAGTAGAAGAAAAGCTCAGTGCACCAAGATATTGAGATAGCCTTAATGAAAAGCTAGTCCAGAGCATTCAGAACCTCAGCCGACGGTTCATGTTCTAACATGACAACATGACAATGACCCTAAGAACACAGTCAAGGCAGCACATTGGCTTATGAATGTCCTAGAGTGGCCCAACCAGAGCCCTGACTTGAACCCTATTGAACATCTCTGGAGAGACCTGAAAATGGCCGTCCACTGACGGTCCCCATCGAACCTGACCGAGACTGAGAGAATTTGCAAAGAAGAACACTAGAAAATTCCCCAATCCAGATGTGCAAAGCTTTTTGTGTCATACCCTAAAAGGCTGTAATTGTTGCCAAAGGTGCTTCAACTAAGTACTGATTAAAGGGTGTGAATACTTATGTAATTGTGATATTTCAGTTTTTTCTTTTTAATAAATTTCCGGACGTTTCTAATATTCAGTTTTCACTTTGTCATTATGAGGTAGAGAGTGTACAGTCGTGGCCAAACGTTTTGAGAATTACATAAATATTGGAAATTGGAAAAGTTGCTGCTTAAGTTTTTATAATAGCAATTTGCATATACTCCAGAATGTTATGAAGAGTGATCGGATGAATTGCATAGTCCTTCTTTGCCATGAAAATTAACTTAATCCCAAAAAAAAATGTTCCACTGCATTGTTAAGAAGGCTTCAGGGCGTCCAAGAAAGTCCAGCAAGCGCCAGGATCGTCTCCTAAAGAGGATTCAGCTGCGGGATCGGAGTGCCACCAGTGCAGAGCTTGCTCAGGAATGGCAGCAGGCAGGTGTGAGCGCATCTGCACGCACATTGAAGCGAAGACTTTTGGAAGATGGCCTGGTGTCAAGAAGGGCAGCAAAGAAGCCACTTCTCTCCAAAAAAAAAACAAACATCAGGGACAGATTGATCTTCTGCAAAAAGTGTGGCGAATGGACTGCTGAGGAAAGTCATATTCTCCGATGAAGCCTCTTTCCGATTGTTTGGGGCATCTGGAAAAAGGCTTGTCTGGAGAAGAAAAGGTGAGCGCTACCATCAGTCCTGTGTCATGCCAACAGTAAAGCATCCTGAGAGCATTCATGTGTGGGGTTGCTTCTCATCCAAGGGAGTGGGCTCACTTACAATTTTGCCCAAAAACACAGCCATGAATAAAGAATGGTACCAAAACACTCTCCAACAGCAACTTCTTCCAACAATCCAACAACAGTTTGGTGAAGAACAATGCATTTTCCAGCACGATGGAGCACCGTGCCATAAGGCAAAAGTGATAACTAAGTGGCTCGGGGACCAAAACGTTGAAATTTTGGGTCCATGGCCTGGAAACTCCCCAGATCTTAATCCCATTGAGAACTTGTGGTCAATCCTCAAGAGGCGGGTGGACAAACAAAAACCCACTAATTCTGACAAACTCCAAGAAGTGATTATGAAAGGATGGGTTGCTTTCAGTCAGGATTTGGCCCAGAAGTTGATTGAGAGCATGCCCAGTCGAATTGCAGAGGTCCTGAAAAAGAAGGGCCAACACTGCAAATACTGACTCTTTGCATAAATGTCATGTAATTGTGGATAAAAGCCTTTGAAACGTATGAAGTGCTTGTAATTATATTTCAGTACATCACACAAACAACTGAAACAAAGATCTAAAAGCAGTTGAGCAGCAAACTTTGTGAAAACTAATATTTGTGTCATTCTCAAAACTTTTGGCCACGACAGTAGATCAATGAAAAAAAAAAAAAAAAGAAGAATTTGAACAATTTTAGTACCAGGCTGCAACATAACAAAATTAAAAAAGTGAAGGGAGTCTGAATACTTACATTAATTGTAAAACTGAAGTCATGCTTATTGGTTCCCGGCTTCAAATCTTTAAAGCTGTTTCCATGACTCTTGTCTGTTAATGGCTCTGTTTTGGAGACTAAAAGAAAAATGATGAATCTTGGAGTTATCTTTGACACCGGTCTTACATTTGATCATTTTGTACAGAACACTATTAAAGCATCCTTTTTTCATCTCAGAAATATAGCAAGATTGCATCCTGTGCTACATTTCTCTGTAGCTGAGAAGTTGATTAACTCATTTTGTTGTTTCTCGGATATATTACTGGAATGCCCTTTCAGATGGAGTTCCTAATTCTACCCTTAATAAGCTGCAGTATGTACACAATTTGGCCGCCAGGATCCTGACCGGAACCAGGATATGCAGTCACGTTACGCTTATTTTGGAGTCTTCGCACAGGCTCCCAGTCAGCGTCTGTGTTGATTTTAAAATTATGGTGCTGACATACAAAGCTTTACATGGCTTGGCTCCATGTTACCTATCCGTATTGTTAATTCCTCATGCCCCTAATCACAGATGGCGCTCCTCCCAATCTAATTTGCTGGCTGTACCTCAAACCCACTTACGAGCTATGACTGACAGGGCGTTTTCTGTCTTCGCTTCTACCGTTTGGAATTCCCTTCCTCCTGAACTTAGGGGAACTTAGATCTGTGACATTTTTAAACCTTAACTCAGGACATTTTTTTAAGCATTTGCTTGTTGAAGTTTATTGTATTATTTTATTTTTTGTGCTATGTCTTGCTTATTTTGTATACAGCGTTTTGAGAAGCTTAAGAGGTGATTTAAATTTTGATTTTGATAATATTTATTCTTAAGAAAGATAGACATGTATAATGATGAAATCCAAAATATTAAATGTCACTGTTAAATATTTAATGAGTAATCAACGATTTTGTAGAGGGAGGTCAAAATGGCAGTTTTCACCTTAGAATCATTTTTACACAGCAGTGTTTCCTTCAGAAAGATAGCAGCATCATATTGTTATTTCTTCACAGAGATTGGTAGTTCTATTAGTAAAATCTGTTGACTTTAGCAATCTTTGTTGCATTATGTGGCAATCGTGATCATATCAGAAATGGGGAAATGGCACTTTAAGTTTTTCTACAATGTTTACATGCCTGTAACTCAAGAAGTATTAAAGATATCTTAATGCCCTTTTAGATATTGGTTCTTAACAAACGTTCCTTTTTGGCATCTTAATTTTTAATGCTCTATGAGATTCGGATCCAGAGATATTGAAATGTCAGTATAGCTCCAGGAGTAAACCGTTAAAATGTTAAAATCACTATTGGCACATAATGCAACAAAGATTGCTAAAGTCAACAGATTTTACTAATAGAACTACTGATCTTTGTATAAAAAAAAAAGGATAATGATGCTGCCATTTTTCTGAAAAGTCATTTTTAAGCTCTCTGACTCTGAATCTAAGGTGAAAACTGCCATTTTAACCCCACTCTACAAATAGTGTATAGTGTAATACTCAGTAAATATTCATCAATGACATTTAATATTTTGGCATCCGTCATTATACGTGTAGGTCTCACCTCAGGAAAAATATTAGCAAATTCAAACATTTGAGGTGGGGACCGACCCAGTTGCAATTTGGTATCTACTTGTAAAATTTGAAGCGAAATACAAGTGCACATGTATTATTAAAATAAAACCAATAAATTAGAATGGTATCATTATAAATAATTGTATAAAGGTCAGTTATGTGATGCTTATTCATTTGTACAGCTCTGGTTGTTCATGCAAAACTCTGTTTAAAATGTCATTTAAAAAGAAAATGACAAATTAATAATAAAAAATAAGTCAAAGTTGTACAAACATTCAGAAAGCAATTATGTTGTAATGTTACCTTTAAAAAAATATCCGCTAATTTGTCCATTTTATGACATGGTCAGGTTACTTCAGGATAGGTTTTCACTATATTTCAATAGCACTGACATTAAGTACACTGCTGGTCACGAGTTTGGGATCAGTAAGATTTTTAATTTACTTTAAAGAAGTTTCTTATGCTCATAAAGGCTGTGTTTATTTGATCAAAAATACAGAACAAAATGTAAAATTGTGAAATGGTATTATGATGTAAAATAACGTTCTTCAATTTTAATATACATTAAAAATCTAATTTATTTCTGTTATCAAAGCTGAATTTTTCAGCAGTATTCAGGGTCACATGATCCTTCAGATATCATTCCAATATGCTGATTTATTAGAACAGTTGTGTTGCGTAATATGTTTTTTTTTTTTTTGGAACCTGTGATACTTTTTTAGAATTCTTTGATAAATAAAAAGTAAAAAAGAACAGCATTTATTTAAAAAAATATATATATTTTTTAAAAATATAAACTACTGTTCAAAAGTTTGGGGTCAGTAAATGTTTATTCTTTATTTTTTTAATGAAATTATTACTTTTATTCAGCAAGGATGTGATGTGATGAAATATTTGGTAGCACAACTGTTGCCAACATTGATAATTTTAGCAATAAATCTACAAAAAAAAAAAAAAAAAATATATATATATATATATATATATATATATATATGTGTGTGTGTGCGTGTGTGTGTGTGTGTGTGTGTGTGTGTGTGTGTGTGTGTGTGTGTGTGTGTATGTATGTATGTATATTGAAAGAAACCATTATTTTATACATTTAACATTTTACAGTATTGTTTTTTATATATTTTTGATCAAAAAAATGCGGCCTTGTTGAGGATAAGAGACTTCTTTAAAAAGCATAACAAGTTTTACTGATCCCGAACTTTTGAGCAGCAATGTACCATAAATGCTTGTAAGTACATTTAGCAGTGCACTTTAACCATATCTCAAAGACAAGAGAAGTCTTACTTAAGTGTGTCTAAAGTTCAGCTAAATTACATTTAATATAAATTTTAACTATAGTACATTTTTCTTTTAATTGCAGTTAATATGCTATTAAGTGCCTAAAGTATACAAGTATACAATTTCTTTTCTTTTTTCTTTTTTAAGTATACATTTTTTTTGTAAGTAAAATAGATTTAGAAATGCTAAAGTAAAACTTTTGTTGAAATTAGTAGGTCTTTCAAAACTGTTTGAAACCAACATGAATAGAAGATTACATTTCCAAGAACTACATTTTTCATGTTCGTCATCTCTCTTAATCACAACTTTCACACTCTTTTTATGAATGTATAAAAGTAACCCTCCTGCTTCAGTTCCTGTGTTAATAGGCTCATTGCTATTAATAACTTTGCTTAGTTCGGATCCAGAACCGACACAATCTGAGTCACAAATCTCTGCTGTAAGACATGGTGTTCCAGTGACGTCATTCTGTCTCTCACCTTCACAGAAGTCACAGACCAGGGTGGCCGGCGGGATTTGAAAGCGGTGCCGTTCATCAGCTACCTGTCTGGGCTGCTGAAGACGCAGCTGTTGTCTGATGACCTGGTGGCCGGTGTGGAGATCCGGTGCCAGGAGAAGGGCAGCTGCCCGGCCGCATGCCACCTGTGCAGACAAGCAGGCCGAGAGACGCCCAGCCCGACGCCAGTCCTCCTGGAAGTCAGCCGCATCGTGCCCCTGTACAGCCTGGTGCAGGATAACGTTACTAAAGAGGTAAATGAAGGCTAGTCTTTCACTCCTAATGAAAATAATAGTTCATTTAATAATCCCAAAAAAATGTATTCTGTTATTAAAGCTAAATTTTCAGCATCATTACTCAGAAATAACCTTCAGAAATCATTGTAATTGCTGATTTGCTGCTCAAGGAACATTTCTGATTATCATCAATGTTGCTTCTTCATATTTTTGTGAAAAATGTGATGCATATTATTTTTCAGGATTCTTCGATTAATACAAAGTTCAAAAGAACAGCATTCATTTGAAATGGACATAGGTGACCCTGGACCACAAAACCAGTCAAAAGCCAGTATTTGGCGGAGATACAACTATTTAAAAATCTGGAATCTGAGGGTGCAAAAAATCTAATTACTGAGAAAAAAATTGAGATTTATACGTCTGAAACTGAATAAATGAGCTTTCCATTGTTGTACGATTTGTTAGAATTGGACTATATTTGGCCAAGATACAACTATTTAAAAATCTGAAATCTGAGGGTGCAAAAAAAAATCGAATTGTTGAGAAAAAGTTTAGATTTATACATCTGAAAGCTGAGTAAATAATCTTTCCGTCGATGTATGGTTTGTTAGAATAGGATGATATTTGGCCGAGATACAACTATTTAAAAATCTGGAATCTGAGGGTGCAAAAAAATGTAATTACTGAGAAAATTGCCTTTAAAGTTGTTCAAATGAAGTACTTAGCAATGCATATTACTAATCAAAACTTAAGTTTTGATATATTCACGGTAGGAAATTTACAAAATACCTTCATGGAACAGATTGAACCATACATTGTATTTTTGGCTATTGCTACAAATATACCTGTGCTACTTAAGACTGGTTTTGTGCTCCAGGTCACATATTTAGTAAAATTATAAATGTCATTACTGTCACCTTTTAGTAATTGAATGCATCCTCGCTGAATAAGAGTATAAACCTTAAACTTTTGAATGAAACCAAATGATCTAAAGAACTAATTGACCTAAAGATTACATGGAAACACTTTAAATATCAGGGAACCTGAAGAAGAAAAGCTAAAAGAATAAATGAAATCTTTTACAGGAAATTTAGTGTTTGTGAATACAACTTTTTAGGCCTTGGAAATTCTCTCAAAAATCTAATACCGTAGGGAAAAAAATGGTTTAAAGGTGCTGCAAAGAACCTCTAAAGAAACTTTTAATGGTGTTGATGAGGCGTGTGTCAAGTTTTATGTGTCTCAAAAAGTGACTTTTTTCTGCTCAATTGACCTTAATCCAAAAGAGGAAGGAGGAATAATCTAATAAAAACTAAACCAATATTTTCAACTTAAGTTCATGACTAAAGTAAATATGTATATAGTCTTTCATCAACATGACATTTGGTCCTTAAATGCATGTGAATTAGCTGAATTATATGTCAAAATGCTTGTTCAGCCCACATGTGGAAGGTATAAACATGAATTCCACGGATATTGTTTCTTGTTGAATGTTGGCAGTGGATTCAGTCTCCTGTCGAGTAAATAAGTGACGTATTCTGCTGCTCCAGTCGCACCAGTAGATGGCAGGAGTGATTTTCATTAAGATGAAGCAGGCTTTCTCTTTCTGGAAGGATGTTGTGAACTCAGAAGACCGAGCTTAAATGGAGATAATGCAACATGAACTAGTATATATTAATAACGTAATAGAAGAAGAATAAAAATGTTATCAATCTTGCACCCGTTTCTTGGCTGAACTGCGAGATCATAAAATCTCATCGGTCCTTAAATGAGGAGATTGCATTAGTAGCCCCTGCACCTTCTGAGTCACATGCATAATGAGGATATTAAATTTAGTTTTCGAGCAGATTTGCAAGGGCTTTCTTTTCGGCATCATCCCTCGTACTGCTGACGTCTTGAAAGGCAAGATGCCATTAACCGGTGTCTGTTGTTCTGCAGCGTCAAGAGAGACTCCAGAGTGACTCACTTACCAAATGGCCCGCTTTGGCCCGGTGTATGCGTACCTGACGGACGAGCGCTCTGGGGATCGGACCCGCTCCATAACACCGATTCCCTCAGCTAATTGCTTCCCACACTGAACTCAGTACCTGCTTGTTTGTGTGTGTGTGGAGCTCGCAAATAACAGGAGCCTCAAAGATGACGAAAGGCTCTCAATCGATAGCAGACGGTCCCTAGCGGGGATCTGTCGATTGGTAAACAAACAGGAGAGAAAAATGCAGCCGAGTCGACTGGGAAGGGCTCAGACTAGAGCGTATAGCTTGCTCAGAAGATACTGAGAGATTATCGAGGATGATATTGATGTCATCGACCCTGGGGACGAGCCAGGACTCCTTGCGGTCGCAGCCTCCTGTCAATTAGCGTAACAGACACAAAGCCCTACAGAGACAATGCTGTCATCTTCACCTGAACCCAAAACGCAGCTTCTTTCGACAGGAATGAGAGCGGTTTATAATTAGGACATGATGGAGAAGAACTAGCTTAGGGTCCGATGAGAAACAAACACTGACAATCCTGTGTAATCTGTCTTTCATTTAGGAGTCTCACTAGTTTTATAAAGCAAGTTTTAAGTCATTTTTGTGGATATTAAAAACCTGCTTTTGATGCAACCATCAAAACGTTAAATTAGTCAGTTTGCGCAGGGAAAATAACATGGATGGAGTTTAAGAGTTTTGAGAATGTATTTTAACCTTCATTTTATTCCATCCCCAGCTTTTGATGCAGAGGTCAGACTGTTTAAGAAATTAAGTTATAGCAAGGTGGCATACAATGTATATTTTACATTTACATTTAGTCATTTAGCAGACGCTTTTATCCAAAGCGACTTACAAATGAAGACAATGGAAGCAATCAAAATCAACAAAAGAGCAATGCTTTGTAAGTGCTATAAGTCGGACAATAGAAAACGGACAATAGAAAAAGAATAGAGCAAGCTAGTTTTTTGTTAATTGTATAATAAATAAAAATTTAAAAGTTAGAAGATATAAAAAGAATAGCGAAGGGTTTTTTTTTTTTTAAGAATAGAAATAGAATAGAGAGTGCTAGAGTTAGACGGTCAAATAAAGACAGAAGAGATGTGTTTTTAGCCGATTCTTGAATTAGGTAGGTCATTCCTCCAAGAGGGAACATTTAAGGTAAAAGTCAGTGAAAGTGATTTTGTGCCTCTTTGGGATGACACAATAATTCACTTGTTCACTAGAGGACACATAAGTTTGAAGTAATGAATTTAGGTAAAGTTGTGCAGAGTCAGTGGTGGTTTGGTAGGCAAATATTAATGCCTTGAATTTTATGCGAGCAACTATTGGTAGCTAGTGCAAATTGATGAAGAGAGGTGTGACATGCATTCTTTTCAGCTTGTTGAAAATTAATCTTGCAGCTGCTGGATCAATTGTAAAGGTTTGAAGAACTGGCTGGAAGACCTGCCAAGAGAGCATTGCAATAGTCTGGACAGAACATGAGATTGAACAAGGAGTTGTGAAGCATGTTCTGAAAGTAAGGGCCTGGTTTTTATGATGTTGAATAAAGCAAATCTGCAGGACTGGGCAGTTTTAGCAATGTGGTCTGAGAAAGTCAGCCGATCATCAATCACAACTCCAAAGTTTCTGACTGTTTTTGAAGGAGTTATGGTTGATGTGCCTAGCTAAATAGTAAAACTGTGATGGTTTTGATGGAAACACAAGCGGTTCTGTCTTGGCCAGGTTTAGTTGAAGGTGATGGTCCTTCATCCAGCAAGGAATGTCTGTTTGACAAGCTGAGATGCGAGCAGCTATCGTCGGCACATCAGGATGGAATGAAAGGTAGATTTGAGTGTCATCAGCTTAGCAATGATATGAAAAGCCATGTTTTTAATGACAGAACCAAGTGACGCCATGTAGACAGAGTTGAGAAGTGGACCAAAAACAGAGCCCTGAGGCACTCCAGTAGATAGAAGTTGTGACTTGGACACCTCACCTCTCCAGGATACCTTGAATGATCTATCTGAGAGGAAAGACTTAAACCACTGGAGTGCAGTTCCTGAGATGTCCTTTTCCAATAGGGTTGACAGGAGGATCTGGTGGATATCAGTGTCAAAAGCAGTGTCCTTCTTGCCTGATTGAGCTTCTTTGTCAGTCTCTAATGGAAATATGGTTATCGTCTAAAATTATCAGTTCATTGCCTAAAAACACTGTACCGGAAAACAGGTCTAAAAAGGATAAAAAGTGAAATTTGCAGAGCTTCTCGTGTGACAGTTTTGATCCTGTTTTCATCATGGTTCCCCCCTTCGCAATCCAGCTACACACACTGGCACATACACACTCATACATTCTTCTTCATGTATTTGTGCAAGTAGGAAACTCATCAGTCATTTTAAGATTAAGGAGGAACTCTTAGGACACAGAGAAGAGAAGAAACATTCTTTCCAGCCATTTTCTCATACATCTGGCAATACGTTTCTAATGCATCTTTAATCTGCAGTCAGACATACCTTTAATATTGTCATGAAATAGAAATTCACCCCATGTATTTTCTTAATGCAATCTTATTTTGAAAGATTCATCCCTTTAAATGTTTCATTTTACTTGTTTGTTTATGTATTTATTTATGTATTTTGACCTTGTAATTTGTAATCAAAATGTCAACTGAATCTTACCATAACAACATCAGACTTCTGTCTGGTGACTAATGCCGGACATCTCCAATCATTTATTCCGCATCTGTCCACAATACACTGCAAACTTTTGAATATAATGCCCAAATCCAATCTAATCAACAACTGATAAATAAATCCAAATCACATCCTTTTGTTTTTCTTTTTGATAAGCCGCTACACTCACACTACAGTACATCACAATATGGAAGAAAAGGTCTGTTGTTACTTCCGTTTTATTGCAACTTTACTCCAAACTACTATACTTTATGCAGTAAACCAAATGTAGATTCTGGCTACACACACTTCCAGATGCGCTGCAACAATAATTCAGCTCTGACACAAGCATTGGTCAAACATTCGTCTCTGCATAGTGCTGTAAAAGATGCTTCTGATCTTAGTTATGCATGTTTAACAGAGCTAAGCTTTAAACTCGCAATTCTAAGAAGATCAGAAGTCAGAATTGTGAGATTAAAGTTGCAATTACCTTTTATATATCCATTTTGAGAAAAGTCAGAATTGCGAGATATAACATCAGAATTCTGGCTTCTTTTCTGAGAATTCTGATATATTGCAATATATTCTTTGGCGGAACCAAAAAAAACAGAACTGCAATATATCAGAATTCTGAGGAAAAAAGCCAGTATATTGATTTTATATCTCGCAATTTTGACTTTTTCTCAAAATTGCAAGAAAAGACTGAATTGTGAAATAAAAGGTTGCTATTTATTTATTAAGTTATTATTCGTTTGCTCATTTGTTTATTCATTCATTCATCCATTCATACATTCAACCTGTGGCGGAAACAAATTTCCATCCTTTATTGTAGAATAAAATAAATAAGTAAATAAAAACTTGGTGAACATTTTTAGACGATTAATTTTATATCATTAAATTAAACTCTGATTTAAGTAATTAGATGTTACAGTATAATAGCACAGATATAAATTAAGTTGTGATTAACCATAAATCGAAGTCAAAGGAGGCTTGTAAAACAAAGTATTCAGTCACGACAGCAAGTTTTCTTCCCAAACTGTCTGGCATCATACTAACTCACACTGCCAAGCATCCTTTATTTGCCCTCCAAGTTTTGCTGACATTTTTGCTTGAAGTTCTGACTCGTTTTGAGTCGCTCTGCAAAACTTCCTAAAAGCAATTCCTCGAAAATGACCAGCTCAACAGGTGGAGTGTTATATTTTGTGTGTTGCAGATAGCCTTCTCTGTAATTGAGTATATGGTCACTTATTGGAGTAAAACTGCTCAGCTAGGGAATCGCCAAAGGTGTGCGGCCAATCCAATCATGGTACAATCTCCGTTCTCCAAAGAAGAATACGACGGATACTGCCCTCATAGTTTGTGTTAAACCCAAGGCAAGATGCTGACCGAAATCAATTTTCCAGGGAATGCTATAGCCATGGATTTCGCTAGCCATTTAAGTAGATAGAGAAAGCAAATCAAATCAGCTTATAGGCACCCTTGAGCCGGTTTGCTGCTTTTCAACGATGTGCACTTTTATTTGCATTCTTCGTGTCCCCTCATGAACCCCGGATTCAATCGAAGCCATAGCACTCTTCCTGGAAGATGGTTATAGGTGTTCCTAGAAACAGGGACATTTCCTTCACTACATTAGGCCGAATGATCGGAATGACCTGTTTGCTGAGGTTTTGGGTCATCGGATGAATCAATTCCTCGGGCCAGCTGGCTAATGTTTGCACATATCAGACGCTGATTGGGGACAGTAATAGGGTGAGCTCAGATGAGTTACAACAGATAATAGCATTTAGACGTCATAATTGCTCCGCGTCTTGTCATTGAGAATGGGTTTCTCTGAGGTCTAGAGAGTTAAGAGCTTTTGTGGAACTCAGGGGTCATCGACAGTTTCGAAAAAGAAAGCAAACATCCGTCGTAAACAGTTTCTGGCCTTAAAAGTGTAGCTGTTTACTGAGCTGTAGTGCACAATCCAGTTCTTCAGAAAGCTTTTGGATTTTATAGGAGGCAATATATTTCAAGTGAAATCGAAGATTGAACTGGTGGTATAAAGTATTTTAGTAAATATGATTATTTACTAGACTGAAGTTTTTTTTTTTGGCTGCTTTATACTTGTACTGAGTGTGAGATATTAGCAACTTTTACATTCTACTTGATTGCATTTTGTAAAAAGTATATGCACTCTTCAATCTACTACATTTGTGATGAGTTACATTTTGCATGGCAAGTTTATTTCTGCTTATTCACTGGGATTTCTCTTACATGTTGAGGGCTAGTGCATCTTTGAGTAATATTGGAGTTGGTGACATGTAACTTGTAATGGAGTCATTGCCACTGTAAAGTATCTGTACATTTATTCAAGTATGGTTGTCAGGTACTCTTTTCAGAAAAGTTTGCTCTCGGCTGGTAAACACCTTTAAACTCACATTGGTCAATGGGAGTGTAATTAAAGGATTAGTTCACTTCCAAAACAAAAATTTACAGATTATTTACTTATCGCTTGGCCGTCCAAGATGTTGATGTCTTTCTTTCTTCAGTCATAAAGAAATTATGTTACTTGAGGAAAACATTTCTGGAATTATCTCCATATAGTGCACTGCAATGGTGTCCCCAAAATGCAGCTTCAAATGGCACAGAATGATCCCAGGCAAGAAAGAAGGGTCTTATCTAGAGAAACGATCGGTTATTTTTTAAACCATACTGACAATTTATATACTTTTTAACCTCAAACGCTCGTCTCGTCTCGTCTCTGCGATGCGAATGCATAGTCTGTGTGATCCAGGTCAATACAGTTAGGGTATGTTGGAAAAATCCCATCTCGTTTTCTTCTTCAATTTCAAAATTATCCTACATCGCTGTTTTAACTTCTTTGCTTGTTCACTTTGTAAAACTGGGTCGGTACTTCTGCAGCGATGTACTGTAGGAAGAATTTGTAGTTGGAGATAAAACGAAATGGGAGTTTTTCATCATACCCTAACTGTCTTGAACCGGAAAAAACTAAGTTCATGCAGACTTAGACAAGAACAAGTGTTTGAGGTTAGAAAGTACATAAATTGTGAGTTTGTTTCGAAAATAACTGATCGTTTTGCTAGATAAGACCCTTCTTCCTTGCCTGGGATCGTTTAGAGGCCTTTGAATCTGCATTTTGGAAGTTCAAACTCAGGGGCACCATGGAAGTCCATTACATGGAGAGAAATCCTGAAATGTTTTCCTCAATTTCTTTCTGTCTGTGGAATTCTGCTTGGCAGAGGGGAAAAAATTCAGTCAGAAGATTGACTTTTTTTTTTTTTTTTTTTTTTTTGCTTTAATCCCTGAAGTGGAGATAATTCCTGAAATGTTTTCCTCAAAAAACATAATGTTTACTTAATACGACTGAAGAAAGAAAGACACCAATATCTTTGATGACAATGGGGTGAGTACATTATCTGTACATTTTTGTTCTGGAAGTGAACTAACACATGTGAAATTTTTGCTAAATCCTATGTATTTTATGAGTTTCCCAATTGGTATGAATTTGTACAAATGACCTACCTCTAACCCCGCCCCTACTAAGGTCAAGACAAATCATGCAAAAGGTTGTACGAATTAGCCACCTAGTAAAATACGTACGAATTGGTCATGAGATAGCGTTGGATGAGTGGCTTTAGGATGTTCACTAACAGTAAACCACTGATCAGGTTTTTCAAACTTTTTTACTTGTAAGTGAACAACAACAACAATTTTTTTTTTGCTGTAAGTATGTCAGGGGATTTAGGGTTCCCTGTCGTACACCCTTTCTGTCTGACCTCCAATAGATCCCCTCTCATTACACACACACACACACACACACACACACACACACACACACACACACACACACACACACACGTCCCTAATTACCCTCCCTGTTTACTCAGTCGAAACTGGCTTAGGTTACTCTGCATACATAAACACAGCCATAATCGGTTTGTCTATTTTTCACATGTGCAGTTGAGCAGTCAAGCATGCTTTTTCTAGGAAACCACTGGTGGTAAATGTGTGTGCACGTTTGCGGCTCTCTCTTTGTCCATGAGCGGGGCTGCTCTCATCAGCATTGATATTTCATGTTTTCTGATCATCTGTTTCCCATTTGCAGTAACTTTTTTAACCCTTTTCGCAATTGACAAATGCCACTCTAATGGGCATATTTGTTAAACCTTCAACTTTTTTTTCTTTCAAGCGGCACTTTCACAGCGTTGGCTGGGAATGCATGATTCGACATGAAGGACAGCGACTCTTGGAGTCATAGCCAACACGCACACCAAAATGTGCCCTTCCTTCACCTCCAAATGCATTTATAACTAGTTTTATATGCTGCACTTCTGTGGGTTTGTCAGACTGTTGTTTTACTGCCCATGCATTATGTTTCTGTGGAAAAGCTTTCTTTTTTAATCACTGGTTTCTCTCTAGGGTCCTTGCTTCCTTAAGAGTTACTTCCAGCATATTGTCTCGTGCATTAAGACAATAAATGACACACATAAATGCAAAATGTTTGTCTTGATTTCCAGTACCAGTTTCCAAATATCTAGCAATTCTTAAATTAAAATACATTTACTTGAAAATTAAAACGAAAATGAGAAAAATGATCAAAATGAAGCTCATGCTTAAAACAAGAAAACAATATCTGTCATTGGGTTAAGATAAATAAACTTAATTCAAAGGGAAAACAAGATTATTTTCCTTTCATTCTTTTCTATTCTTTCTAACATTTTTCCTCTAGTTTCAAGCACACACTCATTTCATTAAGATACATTTTCTCAGAAAACAAGACTTAATATTTCAAGTCATTTTGCTTCTCAAGTAAATGAATTTTGAATGTTTAGATATTTGTGCTGGATAAAGTCAAAATTACAACACTGCCAAAGAAAAAAAAAACTTAATTCGACGGGAAAACAAGGCTATTTTTCTTGCCCTATTGGTCGTTTTTTTTTTTTTTTTTTTTTTGCAATGTAAATACGTTTTTGTTTAGTTTTTTTTCCAGTGTATGTCAGCTGTTTTACTACACCTTAGCAGTAAAATTCTAGTTACATTAGCTTAATTATTTTTACTGGTTTTGAGGTTTTGGTTCATGTCCATAAAGTTCCATATAAGAAAAAAAAAGTACCTTTATTCGTAAAGTTCAGTGGATTATCCTAAAATAGTGCTTATCACATGGTTATTGAATATATAAACCATTTTTGTAGAGTTTCCAGTAAAAACAGCTGTATCGTAATATATATATAGTGTTTCCGTGATTTGGGTCACGCCGCACACCCCACACTCGCACCTCTCCATTCACTCTCTGTTTTGACTTCCACAACTCTGTGCCTCTGCCAGGCATCTCTCATGCAAGTCATTATACCGCAATGGATTGCAGTCTTTCCCCTCCATCTCTCTGCCGCTGTAATAACGTCTCATTCATCAAGGCTGTTTAAAGAGAGTTGCCTGTGCGTAAATAAGGGGTGAGGTCTGGCAGCCAGAAACCTGCTGATGCTATCAGGGAGATGGGCGGCTTCCTCATCACTGTCTGCCGCTGCCCGTAAGGAAGGCTGAACTTTCTGACTGCTGTTCTCCTGCTGTACTGTAAAAAATTATGTTAAATTTAGTAAAAAAAAAAATAATCAGAAATGTATCAGAAATTCAAGGTAAAAAAATTCAGTGACAATATTTTAGGTGTAATATTTTGTTGTATGAATATCTGATATAAAAAAAAAATGTTTTGTCAAAGACTATGTTTGGATCAGATTCGGACTACCTTCTTTCAGACGAATGCAATCGGAGTTTATATTAAAAATTGTTCTGGCTCCTTCAGGCTTTATCATGCAATGGGTGGGTGTTCCTCTTCATCAGTCCAAAACAAGTCCAATAAAGTGCATCTATACATAATAAAAAGTCCTATGTCATCTGTCCGGAGCTGCTTCTATGTAAAACT
>NC_133365.1:7515871-7580841 GCF_049309525.1 Garra rufa | reverse complement strand
ATTTTTTTTTTTTTTTTTTTTTTTTTTTTTTTACAAAAATGCATCAGTTTGCTACAGGAGGCCTTTATTTAACCCTGGAGCCGTGCACTTTTTTATTATGGATAGATCCGTTTTATTGGACTTGTTTTGGACTGATTAAGATAAACACCCGCCCCTTGCATTATAAAGCGTGAAGAAGCCAGAACAATGTTTAATATAACTCCAATTGCATTCATCTGAAAGATGGAAGTCATATACACTATAATGCCAAAAGTATTGGGACACCCCTTCTAATGAACAGGTTTGACTACTTTAGTAATTTCTATGAGTACAAATCTTAATGTTTAATCATATAATGATATTCTAGGGAATTGTGTGCTTTTAATTTTATAGCAGCAGTTTGGACAGTTTTGGACCCCTTTCTATTCTAACATGAAAATGCATCTGTGTATAAGGCAAGGTTCAAAATGAAATGATTAATTCAGTCAGTGTGGAAGAACTTGACTGATCTGGATAAAGTCTTAATCCCATCTGAACACCTCTGGTGTGACTTTAAATGCAGACCTTAAGCCAAAAATTCTTTACCAAACACCAGTGACTTGTACATGTGGGTACAGTCATTTTAGACACTCCCGAAACTGTTGCAACAGAGATGGAAATACATTTTTTAAATACATGAACCATGCTTCCATCTGTGTTGCCACAGTTTTGGAAGTGCCCTTTTCGGATCTAAAGAAGGGGGTGTGCCCAATATTTTTGTCATTGGTGTTTAGTAGTGAGTTTATGGCTCAAGGTCTGCATTTAAAGTCACACCAAAATGAATTAACCGATTAATTAAAATGAATTTTGAATGAAAACTAAAACAGTGCTAAACTTTATTTGAAAAAACAAAACAAAAAATCATATAAATCTACACTGTCATGCTTAAACATGGCCATATTAAATAACTACACAAAAGCCACAGCATTGAAATATATTGACATATATGTATTTTGTATGTATTCTTTTCTATTCCAGAACACTCTAATCAAAATAATAAAATATGGTGGACGCACACCTGGGCTACATCATGGCTAGGACAACTCACAAATGTCATACACCGGACATGTTGCATTAAATTCAAGCAGAATTGTCCAAAACAGTCAATCTAATCACCTAAACGTGCACAGTTCACTTCGACTGATCGACTGCTGGTCGGTACTCAACGCAGCTCCCGTACTACTCTGCACTGAAAGTGAATGACTTCCTGTCTGTTGGTAATAGTGGAAAGGCAGCTTTAGAATGAGTCACGGCCTCTCGTCTCGCTGCGTGCGTCCCATCCCCTGGCTGTGTCTCGGCTGCCCCCTCCTTCTTTGCCCAGCGCTTGTCTTATTATTGCCCTGGAGACGGAGTCTCTTGACATTCACACGTGGGCTGACCTTTTTTAGTACAGTTTCCAATTAAATCTTGACAGGTTCTTGTCTGTACAGAGTGGCCTGAGATGGTCTCATCTGCGTAACTTCACAGAGATACAGCACTTTTGGAGTGGAGGTGGCAGAGCGTGTTGTTGGCAACTCGTGGTGACTCATCGAGTACGGCGGAAGGACGTTTGCTCGTGGAGATAATTGCATTTCTCTCACCTGTGCCATTTATTTTGCAGGCCTTCAAAAGTGCCACGATGAGCTCATACTGGTGTGCGGGGAAGGGTGATGTCATCGAGAACTGGTGCCGCTGTGACCTGACGGCGCTTGGCAAAGACGGGCTTCCCAACTGTAGCCCCCTGCGGCGCCCTGTGTAAGTTATCCCTTTTTGGCAGAATGTTAAGGCATCCTAGACTTAGGTAAGACTTATGATGCTGCCAAATATGCCTCATCTTCACTGCCAAATAATGAGGCAGCGTCTCATCAAGGCAATCATTTTATTACATGCTGAGTCACATAATGAAATATACACAATATTTAAAACATATTTTAGTCTTTTCTATTCGCCAAAGCTGCATTTATTTGATCAAAAATACAGTAAATACAGTAGTAATATGAAATATTATTACAATTTAAAATAACTGTTTTCTACTGTAATAAATTTTAAAATTGTATTTATTTCTGTGATCAAAGCTGATTTTTCAGTATCATTAGTCTAGTCTTTAGTGTCATATGATGCTTATTTTAAAATGTTCTTTGTAACACATTTTTTTGATCACATTAATGCATTATTGCTGACTGAAAATATTATTTTTTAATTATATACACTACCGGTCAAAAGTTTGGGGTCAGTAATTTTTTCTTCTTTTTTTTTTTTTTTTTTGAAAGAAATTAATACTTTTATTCACCAAAGGTGTGTTAAATTGATAAAAAGTGATAGCAAATACTTACATTGTAAGAAAATATTTATATTTTGAATAAATGCTGTTCTTTTGAGCTTTTTATTCATCAAAGAATCCTGAAAAAATATCACAATTTCTAAATAAATACTTTGCAGGGCAACTGTTGCAATATATAATCCAATATAGATCCAATATAGATCATTCTAATAATAAATCAGTATATTAGAATGATTTCTGAAGGATCATGTGACACTTAAGACTGAAGTAATGGCTGATGAAAATTCAGCTTTGCATCACAGGAATAAATTAAATTTTAAAGTATATTACAATAGAAACCATTATTTTATATTGTAATAACATTTCGTAATATTACAGTTTTTTTCTATATTTTTGATTAAATAAATGCAGCACTGATGAGCATAAGAGACTTTCTTTAAAAACATTACAACTCTTACTGACCCCAAACTTTTGACCGGTAGTGTATGTGTATGTATATATAAAAATAAATAAATCTGCACTTTTTGAAAGGTTAGTGCATAAATAAATATCATTGAGTGGCCAAAATGCATTTCATGATCCAGACAATCCTCTCTTGTGAATGAAACAAACATCAAATTTAATCTTTTTACAAACCTGCCCATAAGATTCAAACTGATTCATGCAAATTATTTGCAACACAGATTTGATGGCCATATTCATGTTGTTGTCTGAAATGAAACCTGCCTACGGTTTAAAGTACACTTTGCCTCAGAGTCACATTTGTGATGCCTTAAAATGCCCCAAACTTAGGCAGCTTCGTGGGTTTTGGAACAGAGCCATTCTGTCAAATCCTACTAGCATATACACAACGTTGGCTTGTCTTTACATTTACACAGATTGAGATTGGCTCCACACCTGGAACCCTCCAGTACAATGGTGGCGCTGGAATGGATCGATGTGGAACCTCTGATTGGCTGCAAGGTTTCAGATTACATCATTCAACATAAGCGAGTAGAGGACCCGTCAGAGGCGGAAATCTACACAGGTAAGTGCAATTTGCAAAGTTATGAATAATATTATGGAGAAGAACATCTGCTTCACTTAACTGTAATAAAGTCTGTGCAAAAACAACTTCTTAAAATACAAGGGAAACTACATTACTGGTCAAAAGTTTAAAATAATTGAGATTGTTTATAAGATTGTTTGAAAGATGTCTTTTCTTTGAAAGGAAAAAAAAACTATTTTGCTATTGCTATTTAAAATAAATTAAATATAGAAATGATAGAAAATAACTTTAAAATAGTATATTTAAATATATTTTTAAAAACTGTTATTTATTTCTGAGATCAATTTTCTGATATGCTGATTTACTGCTCAAGGATTACTTTCAAATATTAAAAACAGTTTTTGCTGCTAAATTTGTTTCCATTCCAAAATGGGTTAGAAAGATTTTATGTATAATGAATGTTCCATAAAAAAAAAAAAATGCTGTTATTTTGAACTTTCTATTCATCAAAGAATTCTGGGGGGGAGGCAATAAAATAAATCACAAATCACAGCTTTGTCCTCACAGGAATAAATTGCATTTTAAAATATATTAAAATTGGGGCTGCCAAATTCTGGTCGACTAGTAGTCGTTAATTTTAAGCGATTAAAATGTCAACTAATTGCACATTTATTTACAAACCATTTAAATCATAAGAAAGATCTTACATAGCCTAATAAGCACTCAAGTGCATGCATAAAGCTTGCTACAGCGCAACAGCAGAAGTAATGATTATAAATGTTTTAGGGGAAAAAAGTAAGAAGGCTGCATTAAAATTGTCATAATTTATTGATAAAGTGGTCCTTTCTTTGTTTTCGGCTTAAAAGATGAAGTCGGCGACACTGACTGGCGTCATCTCTGCAGTAGTGTATGCAACTGAATGCATTTCACATGGATTACATAATCTGAGAATATTCGTTTTCATTTAAATTTATTTCATTTCGCTCTCTATAGATATATTTTTCATGTCTGTAAAGCAAGTATATACAGTGTTTTATTGTGTTTTTTTTTGTGTTTTTTTTTTTTTTGACGTAGAAACGGCAGAAAACACATCCTGTTTGCTTTAATTATTTTACAAAAGCACATTGTTTTGTTGTTATTGTGAGTGTACAGAAATAAACGTAGAGTCTTTACAGATTCCAAAGATTATCTTTTATCTACTTTTATCTAGGGATGCACTGAATGTTCGGCAACCAAAATTATTTGGCTGAAAATAGCAAAAAAGCTCTTTCGATGTTAAGCGAAAAGGCCAAATAAATACCGAACAATGACGTGACGCGATCAAATAGAGGTGCACACTAATGCAGCAAACAAGTAAGCAGTGTGGAAGCATTTAAAACTGTACGAAAATCATTACAAGCACAGACAGCGAGAGACTGTTTAGAACTGCATCGCATGTCTTCGATGCGAAGAGAAAGAGGTGGTTGTTGCTGGTTCCTGTATGATGACTGAAATCGCGAAATGGCCTTAAACCATTAGTAAATAAACTACAGAACGATATGTTTTCTAATACACACTCTGACAGCTCTGCACAAGCTCGCTAGCCAGGGTTCAAAGTCCAAAGCGCTGAAACAGCATGATGAGAATCATTCATAAATCTGCTGCTGTCAGCAAAAAAATAGTACTTAGGTCTTCTTGTGGGCTTCTGCCAAAATAAAAGTCAACATTTATAAATGTAAGTATTGTAATTTTACTGTTATTCTGTAAAATAAAAGACAAAAAAGACAAAAAAAAAATGATAACAATCATTACACCAGCTCTATGCATACTTTTATTATAACATTCTTGTTTGCTCATCAAGGCTGCATTTATTTGTACATTAAAAAAACACATGCCTGATTCAAGAAAGGGGCTTAAAAATGACCAAAGAATATTATTTTACTAACTTATTAATTGTAAGTTAAATTGTGCTTTGTTGGTAGGCTATAACGTTTACTAGAATGTTACAAAATTTCAGTTAAGTGTTAAGTAAATATTTTTAAATTGTTGTTTTGTAATTGAATTTTTTATTTTTTATTTTGAAAAGCAAGACAAAACTGTAAAAAGCACATTTTGGCTGTTTAATTTATGCAATGGTGAAAAAAAAAGCCAAAATACTTGGCTTGGGCTTCGGCCAAGAATTTTCATTTCGGTGCATCCCTACTTTTATCTCTATGACCAAAAATAACAGAGTATTTAACGCGTTACTATTCAGCTTCCACACTCCCCACGACCACTTGAATAGCATTTAACATTAGATTGAGTGGCCATGCAAAGTTGATAGTACTTACATAGGCTATTTCAGATGATAAGCCATATTTGAGGTTGATGAATGAAAGGTGAGTGTTTGGATGTCCTGCCTAATGTACTGTATTACCACAATAGACCAGCCGTTAACAATCTGTCTGTCATGGACTTCGTGAAATTGCCACTTCCTGTTTTTTTCCTGAGACTAAGCAACTACAAAAATTTAGGTCGACCCAACTAAAAGTTGACTAAAAGTTAGCCCTAATTAAAATAAAAAATATTTTAAAACTGTAAAAATAGTTCTGTACTTTAATTAAAAAAATTATAGCCTTGAAAAAGATACTTTTTTCAAAAACATAAAAAAAAAAACCTAGGCTATTCGAAACTTTTGAGTTTATTGATGTAAACCATACAGTTAATTTCCTGACATTACATTTTTTTTCTACTCAACCTGACAGAGTGTTGTGCATAGGAGTTTTTTTTTTTTTCTCTCTCTCTCCTTAATTTTTACAATTTCTTTTGGCCTAATGGATCTTGTCCAATCTTGCGAGATGCTTCCAATCATTTAGATGTGAATGTACCATTCTTACGTCTGTGATCAATTTAGAAATCTAATTTCCCAGTGCTGGGAAATTGCAGTTCAGTCGGGGCTCTACAATGATGTTGTCCTCGTAGCCTGCGGTCGGAGTCTGAATACATAACTGATTGTCTTGTTGATCTGGTCAAATCTGGTTAAGCTTCCATGGCACTACGATTTCAGGGTTACAGGAGCAGAGGGAGAAAAAGACGGAGGAATGGAGATGAGTAACTGACAGCCTGTGTGACTGGCAGTGACCTGCACCCGTCTGTCCGAGTCACGGCTTCTGAGTCAGAGTTTAGGTGACAGGAATCTAATAAAAAAAAAAAGGAGAGATGAAATGTTAAGGTTGAACAGGCCGGGTTTAGTCATTGCAAGCAATCCATCCTGTAGAAGGAGGAGTGCTGATGAGTGAAAGCAGGAGATGAAGACAATTCCTGGCAGGGGGACAGATGGCGTGACGTCTTTGATTCTGATCGACAGAACCTCATCAGTTGCAGAGACTAACTGCAGGATTACACGCTCCAGCAGCTCAAAACGCTGACCTGAGATCAGCTGTTCGTCTTGTGGTGTGCTGGTCATGTGAGGCTGTTTTACATGCAGTTTAAAGCAGAGTTTGATTGTCCTATTGTATGTTTGGGTCTGAACTATGTGTTCATACATTCGGCATGTAACAAATCAGGAGAGGAGAATAGCAGTGTCACATTTCAAATTTAGGTTTATTTATAAAGCACTTTTACAAACAACAAATGTTGGACCAAAGTGTGCAATCAATAAAAATGCGAAAAAGAAAAATAAACAATAACAGACTGTTCACAGATCTTAGATGAACTATCCCAAAAAGACTAGTTTTGCGTGTCTCTGAATAAGCACTGCAAGTTTTTCAAAGGTTTTTTTTCATGACGTTGAAATTTTAACTTGTAAAAATTGTAACAGAAATATGTTACTCTTGATCAGTAGAATGCACTTTTCAAAATAATAATACAATTATTAAATTGTTGTAAAAATGTAGTATTTTTTTATTTGATTGCCAGCATTTTTGATAATACATTTGTATAAAATCATAAATCCAGAAAAATTTTAAACAGACAGCATAAAATTAAAAATAAAATAAATAAAAATAGATAAAAAAGATCAACCATATCCATCATAGGATACAATAATAATAATAATAATAATAATAATACAATTATTACATAGTTTATGTGATTGCCAGAATTTTTGATAATACATAAAATCATAAATCCAGAAAAATGTAAACAGACAGCAAAAAAAAAATTAAAAACAAAAATGTAAAAATAAAATAAATAAATAAAAATGGATAAAAAAAGATCAACCAATCAATCAATAATAAGATACAACAACAATAATAATAATAATAATAATAATAAAATTATTATTACATTGTTTTTGTTTATGTGATTGCCAGAATTTTTTAAGATACATAAAATCATAAATCCAGAAAAATTTTAACAGACAGCATAAAATTATATATATATATATAATAATTAAGTTGTCAGTTTTTAATGTTTTAATGTTTTATGAGTTAAACTAAATAAATAAATAAAAACAACAATAACAGAACAGTACAGAATCCAGAAAAAATAAAATGAGAAACATGGAATTTAAGAAAAATACAACTAAAGAAAAAATAAATAAATAAATAAAACTGATTTAATAGGACCCAAAAACTTGTAATGCATTGATGCTAAACTATGAAAGTTCACTGATTTTAATCTTTTAGACATGTTTATTTTCTAAATTTTTATTTAACCATTAAAACAAAACTAATTAAAGTAGACGGGGAAAGTAATCCAGAAAAAAAGACAGAAAAAAAGACAGAAAGAAAAAGAAAGAAAGAAAGAAAGAAAGAAAGAAAGAAAGAAAGAAAGAAAGAAAGAAAGAAAGAAAGAAAGAAAGAAAGAAAGAAAGAAAGAAAATAAAACAAAACTTTGGAAAAAAATAATAAAATTACAGGGAAATAAAACATACATATAAAACCTACTTATATCTGCAAAACAAATATAGTCTTCAACCTAAATTGAAATATTTCTTTGTCACTGATGTATTATGCAGACAGAACAACACTTTGTGTTTGTCTGCAGCAGATGTAAGAGGTGCAAAGAATGCAAGCTGTTCTCTAAAGACATAATTAAGACAGAGGAATGCACTGCATGAGAGATGTAAACCATGAGCAAACAATTATGCAAATTATATGCCATCATCAGCATTTCCACACAACCCAGACCACAGGCCATGAGTTGACTTGGAAAACCACTTTCACACCAAATTAACCAAACTATGAAAGCACCGCTCCATATGAAAGCCCCTAAGAAAACCCGGGCGATGACAACATGCTTATTTCCTATCCTGTGATTATCAGATGCTGACCATAATCAAAGATGAAAGACACGCTGACAGGGGCTCTTTTTTCTCAGATTTAAACATCTTTTGGATCACGTATCACATTCTGTAAAATCGGAGACAAAAATACACTCTTTGTTTTACAACAAAGGGATCAACTGTTACGATATGAAAAAGAGGATTTGTGGAATAATGGGAGACATTTGGAAACTGGAATTCTTCAAAGAGGAAATGTTGCCTGGGAAAAGAAAATGCTATTAGGGTCAACAAGGACAACATATTTACTAGCTAAACAAATATTTAGGCCAGCTTTCTTACTGCAAATTTCTGGTATTGTGCTTTTTCCCCCCAATGCAATAAAAATGCAATAACTCCCACTGAATTTCCTATTGCAATAATGTCAAAAAAATAAAAAGCCTCATACTTTTCAGCCTCTAACCTCCAACCATTTGATTCCTTACTAATAAGTTACAGTTGACCTACATTGACTAGTTTGTATGTCCCCAATTCTTTACATCTTGTCTTTGATTTTTAAGTTATTAAATACTGTAAAGATTATTAGCGAGTTCAACGCTTTAAATCTCATCTAAAGGTCTAATTGTGACCCTGGACCACAAAACCAGTCATATTACTAAGCAAAAATTACATTTTGATATATTTACAGTAGGAATTTTACTAAAAATCTTCATGGAACATGATCTTTACTTAATTTCCTAATGATTTTTGGCATAAAAGAAAAATCAATCATTTTGACCCATACAATGTATTTTTGGCTATTGCTACAAATATACCCCAGTGACTTAAGACTGGTTTTGTGGTCCAGGGTCACATATTACAGTAATGTGAATTTACAGAGAAAACGAATTAACTAACTAAATAAATGTTATAAATATGCAAAGAAGTGATGATTGTTGAAAGCATTTGGAAGTAAACATGCTGCAAACTGCTTACTCCGCTACATGGAAACAAGTTATGTCACCTTCATTCCTGGTATTCTTGCACAAACATCAGAAAGTTTCCAGCTTTGCAGACTTTATGTTGACAAGTTAGTAATGTGATACTCGATATCTCGTGTTAATACATAGGTCAAGTTCATTTTGCCTTTTGTACAGATTATATGGGTATTTGTGAATGTTTTTTACCTGGCCTGCAAATTTTAATTTTCAAATGCTTTTCTTATTTAGATTTTTTGTTTTGTTTCCAGCCAAAATATCAAAAAATTCTTAAATCAGAAAAAACAAGTCAAAATTAAGTGCGTTTTTGCTTGAAACAAGCAAAATAATCTGCCAATGGGTTAAGAAAAATAATCTTGTTTTCTGTTTGAAAAAAAGATTTTTTTTCTTACCCTATTGGCAGATTATTTTTCTTGTTTTAAGCAAAAATGTATTTAATTTTCTGAAAACAAAAAAGTAATTTTTACTCGTCTAGAAAATCCTTTTGATTTAAGAGTTTTTCGATATTTTGATTGGAAACAAGACAAAAAAAATCCAAGAAAAGTATTTTTTGCAGTGTATGTTATATTTTTTGTAACCCTTTAACTGTCCCGTCCTAAAATCCTAATCTAATCATGACAAACTACATATCGTTGGGAAGGTCTAAGACTCCTAAATAGATATTTTACCACTTTTGTGTTGCAAATTATGTAGGAAAAGTTTAATTTATGACAAGAGTGCACCTCAAAACATATACATCATAACAGGAGTTCTGACCTTTTTCACAAGAAGAATTTCTTTGTTGCCTTTTCACACATTAGAAATCAGAAGAAATTATATATCAAGCGAATACAATCTCAAAATCCATCCTTTGAAAACCATTTTAAAATCAATGCATTACCATGGAAATTGTACATGAAAATCATATTACAAAATGTTTTAGTTTTCGTACTTTGGAATAGTGCATTTTCACGTCTATGTTCAAAATAGGGAGTGACAGCTAAAGGTTAAATTGTTTTTCTTTTTTTCGTAACTTTCTTCCAACCTAATTTGAAAACTGTTATTATTGTATTTTATTTAATTTTATTTTATTTGAATTTATTTTATTTGTCTGTTCAAAGATGCTGGACTAACTCTCATAAAGAGTTAAATGCGTAAACATTTCACTAGGGATTCATGACTTTGGCCAAGTTCTGATCTGCAATGAACATTCTGCACAGGTCTGAATGCTTTCTAAAACCAGTGCTTAGACTGTAAATTTATATTTGGCCATTTTTAACCATACAGTTAAAAAAGTGAAGAAAAAAAGACAAATATTTCAGCCAAACACTTCCCTTCTCTCTTTTCGGCTCCATAGACAAACTCATGTTGTGATTAAAAAAAAAAAAAAAGGAATTCACAACCAACCACTGTGTACACCTAAGGCAGTTGACTCACTGCCCACAAATATGTTTTGCATTTACTAATTAAACTAAATAAAATGTTTAGCTTTGTGCTGACCAATGCTGGGAAGCCAGAATGTTCTTGTCTTTGCCATCTATAAACATTTTTATTACATGCTGTTTGCCTCACAATTTTGTACACATAAAATCAGATTCTCGGCAACAGTGTGTCACCACGCGTTACCATTAGGGTTAACATCCTGAGCCTGGCTGACACATATTCGCACAGCAGGACGAGGAAGGTTTTACGCATTCAACACTTCAAGCCAATTATAATGGGTTCAGACAAGTCCAGACTCGCTTGCTGTACTTTTACTGTCTCCACTTTAACACTTTTTCTTTGAATTGAAAAAAATGGATTGTGGTGGAACAAAATGTTACCTTTAAATTAGTCATATCGATCCCTGATTTAGAATCAACAGTACATTCTTCATTTTTGGGCACCGGAGTTGTCTGGTAAATTGTTTTGACGGCTCTTTTCATTTGGCCGTTGCAGAAAAGCTATGTTTCTAGTGTTTATTTTTGTACTTTTTGGAGTTGCACGTACTACAAGTAAAACCCGCTGTCGTGAAAGTCAGAATGAATCCATCATGGACACAGTCAAAACATTAGACAAGCCAAAATCAACTATTTAGTACATCATTAAGGAGGAAAAAAGTGCCACTCATTTCCTGTGCACAAAGTTAGTGCAATGGCAACAGATTGACATAAAAAATAAAAATAAAAATAAATATAATAATAACAAAACAAATGATGACACTTTCCAGGATGTAGGGGATAATAAAGCATCGCCCGGGTTATGTAATGGAATAAACTTACTTATATTCATATGATGGTGTTTTTAAATTTAACACAACTCCACCATTGTCAAAAAATAGGGTTTATTGTGTAGAAATGTGAATAAAGAGTTATAAAACCATGTCTGTTTGAATAGACCTCTCATCTGAGAGGAAAAGCCTGACAAATGGGACTTTTCTTCAGAGTTGTGAACATTTTGATTGGAATGCTGTTGCCTTACGACAAGGAAAGTGCTGAATTCTTGCAGCATAGAAAGAATTGCTGTAAACCTCTAGATGGCATCCGTTTGCTGAAGCACAGCTCACTGGCAGAGTCAAGGACTTGTGTAGTGCTGGAGGAAGCAAGTGAGATGTCTCATGGATATTGCTATCTGTTAGCTCTGACCTTGTCAAATTGAACAGAGCTTGCGTAAAGCCAAACCGCAGTCCCTTTTCAAAATCACATTTTGGAAATGGAAGCAACTTAAAAGGACTTGACCTGCTGTGCAGCTGACGTTTGTCTCTATCATCCGATTCCTTCATTTCCCACCACATTTGTCCGTTTGATTTAGGGCCAGCTGCTTTAAAATTTTCCAGAAGCATTCGTACATGGTCGACGATAACCGAATAGAACGCATACAGACGTATGACGTAAAGCCTTTGCTTTTTCTTTCCTAAAATTGTATTGCTCTGTTTGCAGATGTGTTTGAGTTCAAACTGAGATCTTAAACTTGTTTGCAGACTTATATTGAGCACAGTATGATACATTGTTGAGATTTCTTATGAAACTATAAAAGAGAAGTAACTGATCTAACAGGGAAATCTCATTTTTGAATCTGTTACGATAATGCTTGTTCAGACAGCTGAAGCTCACATTTTAAGGCTGGAGACTATAATTTCATGCATTATTTTTATATTTTCACCACCGGTTCTGCTTTTAAAGTTTACGAAAGCATATCAGTATGACAGTTTAGCCTTTCTTTTCAAAAATATTACTGTTCAACATTTGCTCTTTCACAGCTCAAGAGACTTGTTGGAGATCTCAGTTCTTTTGTTTGACATGTTTTCTGTAGGATAAATACAAATGAGATGCTCTTGAGATGCTGTGTGTAAGGACTGTGAGAGAAATGTTGGATTACAGACTTTGGTGTTTTGACTATAAGATATGAAACTATAAAGGAGAAACGTGACATTGCTTCATCAGAAGTCTCCATTTGCTCTATATTTAGTCTGATTGCTGTCTAGGAGAAATGACTGAGATGTCAGGGAGATTCCATTTATGATTTATTGGCAAAATTGACAATTTACACTCACAATCCCTTTGGGGAATGGTTGCTCTTTCATAGCTCAAGAGACCAGTTCTTTGGTTGGATATTTTTTGAAAGACTATTTGATGTTTTTCTTTTTCTTCTTCTTTCTCTTAAGATCCCTTAGGAAAAACACAAATAAGACATTTTTGAGTTGCTATTGAGATCTTAGACTTTTGGTTGTAGACTTTGGCGTCTTGGCAAACTGAGCACTGTATAAGTTGAGATCTCTTCTGGAACTATAAAGGAGAAGTGACTGTTCACATTAGCATTTTCAAATGTTTTCCAAAAGTTTCTCATCCACGCTGAAATGGAAAACGTAAAATTTGCTCTACTGCGCATGTGTAAAACCTCATTAAAAAGCTAACTGAGATGATACAGATGGAAGGGTCAGTGTATGATGAGATATTTTCCTGAAAAATAAAATGACCCTGCCAGAAGAAATGCGTGAAAATGTCATGCTCCATTATATTTTTAAGCTAAAACCCAACAATTGTGATTAAATTGCTGTCATCTTTGCAGGACTGTGACCTAAAGCGTTTACAAAGTAACATCTTTAGCAACAGTGTGAAAGTGAATAGCACATAGCAGGCGCTATACTGATATACAGTGGCATGCTAAAGTTTGGGAACCCCTTTTAACAAAATAAGAAAGATCATACAAAATGCTTGTTATTTTTTTAATTAGTACTGTCCTGAGTAAGATATTTTACATATAGTCTACAAGACAAAAAATAGATGAAACTATATAAAATAACCCCATTGAAAAGTTTGGAAACCCTTAACACACCTAAAAAAGGTTAAAACATTCACTGATGCTCCAGAAGGAAACACGATGCATTAAGAGCCATGGGGTGAAAACTTTTTGAATTTGAAGATCAAGGTAAATAGTACTAAATTTGTCTTCCGGGAAACATGCAAGTATCTTCTGTTGCTTCCAGAGGGCAGTACTAAATGGAAAAAAAAAAAGAAGATATTTCAACAAAATGAGAAAAATGTGGACATCTTCATCCTGTTCAAAAGTTTTCACCCCCAGCTCTTAATGCATTGTGTTTTCTTGTGAGGATGGATGGATCTGAAGATGGATCTCAATCTTACAGTCACTGCTGGAAAGGGTTAAAATATGCAAAAGATACTGGAAAACTGAAGAATCTGCCGGACCTGGAGGATTTTTCTGAAGAACAGTGCTCAGTTTAACTGTTCAGAACAAAAAAGGGACTCATGAACAACCATCATAAACAAACAGTCGTATATCATCCAGGTAACCACACACAGTATTAAGAACCAAGGGTTCCTAAACTTTAGAAGGGGATTGTTTTAATAATTTCAGCTATTTTTTGTCTTGTGGACTATATGTAAACATATTTTACGTAAAATATCTTACTCTGCAAGGGGTTCCCAAACTTTTGCATGCCACTGTAAACATTGATATCTATTGGTACAATATGCATTATGTGACTACACATGCATTGTTTTCGAAAGCCGATTTTCAAAAAGCTATGTTATTCTTGACAAAACCGTAATCTTAGTGTGGCCGGAAGGCCAAAACAAGGAGGAAAAGGTGTGTTTTTAAACAAAAACATATCAGTGTGGACGAGGCCTAAGAGAAATGGCTGAGATATCAGGGAGAATCATTTGGGCTAATGATTGGCAAATCAGAACACAATGAGACATTGTTGACATCTCCTATGAAACTATAAAGGAGACATGAGCAAAAGTCTCCATTTGCTCTCTACTTAATCTCATTGCTGTCTAGGAGAACCTTGAGATATCAGGGAGTTCTCATTTCTGAACCATTTATGACAATCAGTACTTAGACAGTCAGTCACTGTCAAATTCAGCTCACATTGTAGGGCAGTATACTATAATGTCTTACTTTTTAGTGGGAGTTTTTTGTGGTTTTTCCTTTGGTGATCATTGTCATGTTTGCCACCAGCTCCAGTGCTGCTTCTAAAGTTGCCGATATCTCTCGCAATTCGGAAGTTTCATGCATAATGAACGGCGACACACGACGTAACGCACTTGTCTCATATAGACTGGCGACGACACTTCGTGCTGCAGCGGGATTTCGCAGTCGCAAGACCACACATGTTGGTCTGAGTTTCTTAATTTGGGCGAGCCAGCGTTCCCGTTCAACCGGCAGCCTGGAAGAAGCACGCTTCTTCCAAATCCGCTAATTAACGACGAGAAGGGTGTCAGAGTGTGAGTATCTCTCACTGTTCCTCGCCACGGACACATAATGGGAGTCTGCAAGATGGGTGGGGGGTAATGCGGAGGGAACCAGCCGCCACATGCCAATGATGTCATCTCACAGCTCCGCTGTCAGACGGCGCGCTGTAGGACATTCGATCTTTGATTCTCATCTCCATTTCAGCCTCCCGTCACAGCAGGTTTCTTATCGGGAATCCGTCACTGTCCGACACCTCCTGCTCCCCGTCTCCCTCGCCGAGGGTCGAGCCAGAGGGCTATCCTTTTGTTTACATAACAATCCCGACGTCGCCTTTGAGCGGAGTGCCGATGCTTGTCGATAAGCCAGCTTGTCTGAAGCGAGATTCAATTAAAAGGAGATAAAAGGGTGTCCTTCAGGATGAGTGGAGATAACGAATTGGAGAGCCCTAGCTGACTTGCTTTGTTTGCTTAATTAAGGATGACCTCATCGCTAAAAATGGCTCCCGCTTCCCCTGGCGTCACGAGCGGGGCCATCAGCAGATTGGAGTACAGGCAGCAAGCCAAGTCTGGCTTCTTTATTCAGCACATACACACACACACACATTCGCTCACACATACTCGCAGAACACTTGTGCTAATGCAAAGGTGAGGCTGAGTGTATTTCGATGCAGCACAGATGGTTAACATGGCAGGCACATGAACAGTCATAGCTAATTATTCCAGAGGCTGCAATGATATGAAATGATTTTTTATTGTTAGGCTAAGAAAGGTTGACGTCATCTTTGGTCTCCTACAGTTGCATGTCAAATGAAGTCACTGTGTTTGGTACTTGAGTTCGGGAGAGCTGGTGCCACAATGTTTTGACTGATCATGTGGTGGCCAATTAGCTCATCTGGCATTTAGGTCTAAAAGTGCAAGGCTTCTAAAGGGCAAAGCCAATCAGACCAATTTAAGCCACTTAACGACATGGAATTTTTCTCTCGTTATCTATACTTTCTCACGTTAACTTTATAATGTTATTTGCTAGAGCAGAGCTTCCCAGAATGTGGGCTGGAGGTTTTGCAGAAAGCCTAGGCTAAATCAGTAGGGGTGGAAATCTTCAGGCGCTTCACGTTCCGATCCTATTCCGATTCTGGGAGTCACGATCCGATTCCAAAACGATTATTGATCTACATTTTTTCCCCAATTAATTCATCTGCTGTGCCAAGACATCTTTACATTTTAACAAAATGTAAAAATGCAGTTTCTATGCTTTTTGTTAATAGTTGGAATCTCTGGATGTCAGTACTGCCATCTTTAAAGTAGGTGTGTGAATATATAATATATATATATACACACACACACACACACACACACACACACACACACACACACACACACATTACCATATATATAAGTGCTACTAGAAATGAGTCACATAACCCATAATCAAGTTGCATTTTGCACTTCCTGTACAGTCAATGCTTCAAAATTCCGTTAACAAAGACAACAACGACAAATATTTGTTAACAAAATCTTTTTCTGTGACGAGACGCTGACGAGCTAAAACTAATATCTGAAGATAAGAACTATGACAAAATTCATGTCGCGTCTTCGTTAACGTGACGAGACGGGACTAGAATGTCATTTGAGGACTACCGTACATTCAGAATACATCCTATAGGCTAAGTTCACCGTCATGTCTTTCAAAATGTGCGTCCCTGTCATTGGATCATAAGAGGCGTTCGCATATCTAGTCTCAGTATGACAGCCGCAGTGGATGAATAGACTACTAAAACGTGAACTAGCAATCTGAAACAATGGCCTCAGCACCTGATGGGTTAGGGATAGGGTGACCAGAAGTCTCGTTTTTCCCAGGAGTCACAATTCGTTGTTGATTAACTTAAAGTTAGTAAAGGCGAGATAGGCGGAATCACGGTGATAGAAGTGCTCTTCAGTTTTCATACAGCGTGTGATCAGTTCTTAAATACACACACGGTAGTCCAAATGTCTATCATGCTGAGTATCTCATGTAAATACAGCCAGTTATGGCTTAAGTGAACGTAAACAGGTGGGTGAAAACTCATAAAAAGTCTATAAACGGCCCTGGCATCAACTTCACCAAAAATCGCACTCCTGGTTTCATCACTTGCATTTATCTTTTGAATATCTTGAGCTCTATAATAAGGCAATAATATTTCTGGTGCCATTTACCACAATGCATCTCCATGGAAGAGGATTTTAAGTGTTTATGGCCTTGAAGACAAAATACAGGAACATCATGAGCATTGAATCCAATCACTGGCTTAAATTGACATACATGCAGTACAACCAGACATTAAATCCGTACAGGGCCGGTCACACAGAAAACTGAGAGCTTATGCTGACTCTTGATTATGCATCTGAAGTTCAGCCGACTCTGTGTTAGAGTTTATACCAGAGCCGATGCAAGCAGGGTCTCATTCATTTGAAGCGAAGATTCCCTATGTTAATGAAAGCTAAGCAAAGTCTTGTTTTGCTTTGTTTTGTCCTGACTTCTCTAGCCTTGTGTTGTTTTATCTTGTCATTTAGTTTTGTTGTTTTGTCTTGTTTTAGGGTTTCGGCAGGCCCTTTCTCTCTTCTGTTCATAAGGATGAAGTAGGCCATCACATGTATTTTCAAGGTTTACTCTCATTCCTCTCCAGGGAGGATTTAATCAATGCTTCTGTATCAAGCACACTGGCTCAAATCTCGTGGTTAGAGCCATTATACAGACTGTGTCTCTACTAATAAATTGAATAGACGTAGTGATGTCAGATTAGCAAATGGCCCTTAAAAATGCAGAGCTGTGATCAGTCTCTCTCTCTTTCTCTCTCTCTGTTACAGTCTCTTGAACATAAAAAGGGCATCATGCACTTTTCTGACTTTGTCAGACTCGTCTCTAATTAGCAGGTTGACTATTAGCAGAAACTCCAATTCTTTATTACCTTTTGAGAAATGTAGTTTATCAGACTGTTGATTTTACACAGAGATAATGGTAAGGATGGAGAAAAAAAAAACATTTTACTTGAGGACTGTGTGTGTAATGCTCCATAACGGTTTTCATAAGTGCTGTTTGTTAATATTCATAACAATGTAAAATTAGGAACTGGTTTAATGTGTAATACTCTTATATTATACAGCTTACTAAATGCCTTTATAATTACTTAAATATTTATTTTGATTTAGATTTAATTAATGAAATACAATTATCACCAAAGTAATTTTATTACATTTCCTTTATGATTTAAAGAGTCCTTATACTTAATTTGTTAAAAGCACTAATTGCTGTATGCATGCATACAGTAAATACAATTAAAAACATACAAATCTGATCTATGAACCTTATCAGGATGTTAAAGTAACTCTCCAATGCAAAGCTTTTTTACATAAAATATATGCTGCGGACATTTGAGTATTGTAACACAAAATCCGCTGAAGTTCCCATTAAATGTGAATGAGTTATCCAGGTTGAGCTGATGCTAGAGAAAGTGGTGGCAGTTTAACAAGAGTATAGCCGACAACTTTGACAACTCTAATCATAAAAATTGTGTTTGTAGCACAGTGTGTACATTTAGAGTGATTTATGGTTGATCTGCAGTGCAGCCCGATGTAGAGGTTGTGGCATAATGTCTGATTGCTTGTGCTCTTTGGAATGCTAAAGACAGGCATTGCTATTACCATCGCTCATAGAGTAAAGGTTTAAGCACAATACTATCAATTCCACGTCCCAACTATGTTTGGTACTACATTTGACATCTGCAAAATGTTTTATACCTGTCATCAGTGTCTTTTCTCAGAAAACCACTTCTAAAATTGTGTTTTAGTCATGTAAAGTCATTTTTTTAGAGAGGAAGAAGTCTCACCAAGTATTTTTGATTTTACCATTTTGGTTATTTATTTCAAAAAGTATAGTAATGTTGTAAAATATGCTTACAATTTAAAATAACTTTTCGTGAAAGGCATAGAAGTCTTCACTGTTACTTTTGATCTATTTGTTGCATTTATTAAGTAATCATTTGAAACAAGTTGGCACCAGAAGTCACAGAACAGAATGAAATATTAAAAATTCAAATTAAATAAATGAGCCAATTGCATTTTTTAAATCTCATATATACTGTACAATGGAATCAAATGATTCATTCCATGAATGATTTGTAAACATTAGTATGTCTATAAAGTTTGTACTTAACCCGTTTATATTTTAGATGCTGTTAGTACATCAATATTATACGTTTTAGTCTATGCAAACTCAAGAGAGTGGATATGTGGTAGAATTTTACTTTCTTTTTTACATTTTACTTTAAATGCACACAAATGCTCAGGAAATCACGTTGGCAAGAAAGAATCAAGATTAGGCCAAAAACATACTGTGTGCGTCGTTTCCATTGCACTGTGAACTTTCTTTATGTAGCCAAAGGGAAACGTATGGAGCTGCTCTCATCTGAAATGTGCTGTTGTGCGTGTATTATTCTCGTCTGCTTTACCGAATGCATTTGGACTTCTGTGAACTTGCACTGATCTCAAGTGAGGGTAAAACCAGCAAATGTCAGTGGACATTAATGAGACAGAGAGCATTGCTTTAGGAGATGAAAGAAAGGCCTGGACACCGTACCAGCATCGTTGAGAACAAGCAACCTGTGCTTTGCACTTCCAGCTATTGTTGTTCAGAAAAAATGAACGATTACAGATTGCATGCATGGCATGGCAGAGTAAATCAGCATTATGGTGGCACAAATAACACTGCAAAGCTTTTACACCAGGAGGAAGATGCATGAGTCCAGATGCTTTAAATGACTTGACCAACTCCCATCATGGGCCGGAGCGGATAAATGAGAAAAATACTTGTTCCTCCTTCAGTTCAGCATGATTTGCTTCCTCCCTGCCTTCTCGAGCAAGAGGTCACCTAACATCTGCGACAAGGTTTTAATCGCTGTGTTAACTCAACATCACGCAATATGTTTCTCCAGTAATAGAATGTCTCTGCTAATCTCAACCGGCTGTTCACGGTTCCTGTTTATATCGACAGAGCCGTCTGATAGGTACCAGGCACTTAACAGAATCCTGGGAAGATCGCAGGTACTCCCTGATGCCGCTGAGAGACCTCACATGCTGTAACGGGTATTTTGTGCATTTCTTTTCATTGTGCACTTCTTCTGACCTCCATCTTTTTTCAATCCAAACCGACTGAAGTTGGCACTGCCATTATACTTTTTACAGTGTGAGGTACACAAAGCGTGCAAAACCAGTGTTGCAATCATCAAGTCTACATGTTTGCGTTGGTTTTGTTAGGAAACACCCAGAAAAACTGTCAAACTGTAATTCCTCAACACGAGTCTTGAGTCTTGATGTTTTTTCCAAGGCTTAAAATGAACAGAACTACACTTCTTTTGACACAGCTTTAAGAGTAAAAATATTTAACTATTTTACTTAATACAGAAAATACAAATCTTAAAAAGTTGTCATACCCTTGTTTTATAGTGTCATATGTTAAGCAACCATGACTGCTTGTGACAGTTTTGTCACAGTTATGAGTCTCTTAGTTGGGTGGATCCCACTGTGGTTGAACCGAAATGTCTAGTGAATGCAAAACAACCAAAGAATTTACAGTTTCAAGTTTTTGTCAAGACTAATCTGCTGACAAACAAAAGACTACAAACGCTCACTGATTCTCAGGACACAGATTGTGATTAGATTAGATAAATACCAAGGGCCAGATTTTAGTTTGCACCAGCACAAACACTCTTTTGGCGTTTTATAAAAATACCCTGTTAATTAAAATACAAAAAATATTTTGTTTTGTACAATTATTGATGGCTTTTATTCAAATGTTAAGCACTTATTACTGGTATGGAGAGCCAATTCACTGAATAGCTATAATTTGATTCTAATTTGAGTTTATGCAGCTTCATAATTATAGAATAGAAAATTATATATGAAAAAAATTAAGAGACCACTGCAATTTGTTCTTAAATCAACTCTAGATGTATGGCAGCCATTCAATTCCTTTGTCTGTTGAATTCCAAAAAAGCACACCTCATTCTGCTTAATGAAGTATTGATTAGGTGATCACCTCAACTAAATCTCATTTAACAAAGAAAAAAGTATAAAAACCATTGCTGTAAGTCATCGCTATCTTCTGGATTGCAAAAGCAGTGCAAGTAGTACCTCAAAAGTAACTGGAATTAAATACTAACTATTGTCCATGAGTTGAAAAGAAGTTTTGAGTGAGGTAAAGAATAGTTCAATACTGGCTTTACTGACAGAGAGATATCATCTTCAGGTTGCTTCACTCCTTAAAATTTCAAAGACAGCAGTTCATAAGAACAAGGTCAAGCTGCAGACATTGGGGACAACAAAGCTACAGACCAGGAGAGGGCGAAAATGACTCTCCACTGATTGGGATGACCAACAACTCATTCGAATGTCACTCAACAACTGTAAAAAGAATGCCAAATGCCAGCTGGGGTGAAGTGCATGATCAGAATGGTTCAAAACTGGCTCCTAAGTTGTGCAAAGCTAGAAAAAATCTCTTCATCAACAAGAAGCAAAGTAGAGGCATGCTGAGGTTTGCAAAAGACCAGACAGTTTTATCTGATGAGTCCAGTTTTCAGCTTTACTTAACACCTGGTCGTCTAACGGATAGACCCGGTGAGGCCTACAAGCCATTGGTGGAGAATTGTTGATGATCTGGGGTGGCTTATTTGGAATTTGGGAGAAATGTTGTCAGTAGTTCATAGAATAAAACTAAAACATTAATTTAATTAAAACATACAGTGTGTCACAAAAGTGAGCTTCCTCAGCAAGGCAGTAGTCATCTTGGTGGTGTGTTTGGGATCGTTATCTTGTTGGAAAACTGCCGTTCGGCCTAGTTTCTGGAGGGAAGGCATCATGTTCTGCTTCAGAATGTACAGTACATGTTGGAATCCATGTTTTCCTCAGTGAACTGCAGCTCCCCAGTACCATCAGCACTCATGCAGCCCCAGACCATGATGCTACCACCACCATGCTTGACTGTAGGCAAGACACAATTTTCTTGGTGCTTCTTACCAGGGCATCGCCACACATGCTGGACACCAATCGAGCCAAACAAGTTTATCTTATAGTCTCATCAGACCACAGAACATGGTTCCAGTAATTCATGGTCTTGGTTGTCTTCAGCAAACTGTTTGCAGGCTTTCTTGTGAGCCAGCTTCAGATGAGGCTTCCTTCTGGGATCACGCCTATGCATACTGACTTGTTGCAGTGTGGGGCGTATGGTCTGAGCACTGACAAGCTGACATTCTACTTCTGCAACATTTAAAGCAATGCTGGCAGCACTCTTGCATCTGTTTTTTTAAGCCAAGTTCTGCACCTGACACACAGAACTTGTGCTCAACTTCGTTGATCGACTCTTGCAAGGCCTGTTCCGAATGGAACCCATCTTGGAAAACCTATGTATGACCCTGACCACTGTAGTGTAACTCGGTTTCAGGGTGTTGGCCATCTTTGTGGAGAGCAACAATTCTAATTCTCAAATCCTCAGAGAGTTCTTTGCCATGAGATGAAATGGTAAACATCCAGTGGTCAGTATAAGATAACTGTACTTAAAGCACCTAATTTTAACTGCTTTAATACAAGATACACAAGTTTGTATGGTCCTGTCAAGCAGACAAAACCATAAACATGATGAACAGGACATGTGGCTTTGCATGGTTAAACAACATACTGCTGTTATCACTTAGTGTGTACTCAAGTTTGTTGCCAGGTATTTTGACAATAATGGCTGTATGTTGTTATTTTCAGAGGAGAGTAAATTTATACTGCTATACAAGCTGCACATCGAGTACTCTAAACTATATCCAAGTTTCATTTCTATAGTATTGTCCCTTGAGAAGATATACTAAAATGGTTCCTGAAATGTGAGGGGTTTACTCACTTTTTTTGAGATACTGTATACCTATAAATAGTAAAACTGAATAAATACTCTGTATTGCAGATATACAGTATGAACTCGTAATTATGAGGTACAAATACAACTTTTAATTAAAGCTGAATTTTTTTTATCATCAGTAATTTAGCTTTCCTATAAACCTGACTGTGAATTAGACCAATAGATAACACCTTATTTTTAATAATGAGTACATATACACCACTCCTGATTGTATTAATTGCTGTAGCATACTGTCAAATAAATTTGTATCTGTCTCTTTTGCAGTCTTGCCATTTGGAATCAGCAAAGAGGTTGTTTATTAACCCCAGACTTGCTTGACAGCTATGAGTACTTCACTAGTTTATCTCTAAAATAAAACTTGGTTGCTTGGTTGCTAGCACAATCCAACCAGCTGTGGCTGACACACCACTGATTTACTTTAAATATAAAACTGAATCATGCAGACACTTCAGATATAACTGAGATCCTCTAGTGAAAGACGCCTTATTGTACCACCACAGAGAGGCATGAAATCACTTTCCAAAACATTCTCCTTCAACGTCCCTGCCTGGTGGAATGATCTTCCCACCCCTATCCGGAACGCAGACTCCATAACTGTCTTCAAGCGACTGCTGAAAACCCATCTTTTTCGACACTATTTGACTCAATTAAAAAAAAATAAAATTAAAAATCTTTCCTGATCTTCCCTTTCTAGCCCATACTCATCTAACAACGCCTGATATATGGTATTTTTGAGCACTTCCTATGTTGATCTGCCTCCTTAGGATGAATCACTTGTTGTATTCCCCAATTGTAAGTCGCTTTGGATAAAAGCGTCTGCTAAATGAATAAATGTAAATGTAATCTAAATGTAGTAATGTGTACTGTACTTGCAGTTCTCGCAGCCCAGTGATAAAGCTGTGCCTCCTCTGCTCTTAATGAATGAAAGCAGACGGCTAGCATGGACATGGTGTTCCTGCCTGCAGAACCCCTGGCAAGGAGAGAGTGTTAACCAATAGGGGTTAGCTGAGGTAATGTCTGTCCTGCCAGGCTGTACTTAGTAGCACAGCTGGGGTATTGGTATGGCTATGAATGCAGAGAGAAAGATGCACACATTTAATGTTCAGGGATGAAAACTGAAAACACACAAATACATGTACAAGATCCCATCAGACGGGCAAATGCGTCTCTGCTAGAATGTTACCACAGGGTCAGATAGCATTAAGGTTATTACCACAAAAATAAATAATTCAACTCTTATAATCTAAACCAGTCCTCATCAGCAAAGACACACTCATTTAGAGTGTGTTGGCCAATTTTTTTTTTTTACTAAATAATACCTAAGTATATAAATGTGTCTGCAAAGGCATCCTGATTAGCACTTATCATAGGATTTTGTTTACACAAATTACAATGTTTTCAAACATCATGTTGATAATTGCTATTTTTTGCTCATTGAATAATAGTCGTTTTCAACCCAGGCTCCCTAAATATGTTACTCTCCCTGCATATTTGTAAAACCATAAAAATACACACACACACACACACACACACACACACAATTCACCTTTCAGCTGGAATAATCACTAGAAGTTGTAAAGCACCAGCAAATTTTATTCTTTTTCACAGAAATTATTATTACAGAGGCAGATTATTTTTGCACAGATCCTTGCACAATACCAGTGGTGGATGAAGAACACGTATCAAGTACTTGAGTAAAAGTACAGATATGTATAATAAAATATTACTCCAGTAAATGTTCCTGAATTTTACCAGAGTGAAATTACAAAAGTACTCAATTTGTTTTTGTACTTAAGTAAAAAATGTACTGATAGAATTTTTTTTTTATTATTATTATTATTTATTTTTTTGCAATTTTATATAGGCCACTTAATTTTAGCATATATTTTATATAATCCTACTGCTTAAAATACATTTGATGTTCCCAAAATAGCCACTATATGGAATCAAGCTATATTTTTGTTGTTGATATGGACTACATTGATAATAGTGATTTAGTAATGTTCACTGTAAAGCTTATGTACCTGAGAGAAAACAGATTTGATCATCTAATTTTCACCAGTAAGAAAAAAAAAACAATTCATATTGGTCTATTTGGCTAGTTGATCCAAACACTATAAAAATTGGTACCGTTGAAAAACAGTATAAAACAGATGTGATATAGGGCTCTCATTACAGCAGCATTGAAATTGAACATGCTTGAGTTGTTTTATTTAATCTGTGTTATTTTAAACTTTTGAACTTTGACTTGACTCGACTCGACTCACCAACAGCAGGTCACATTAATACACAACCAGAGAAAATGGAAACATTAGGGCTACTTATAGGAAACAATGCAGGTCACATGACATAAACCAACCAATGAGAAACAAGACACATAGAACAGAGGAACCAATTGCAGGAATACATGAGGGAAAGGGAAGCAAGACAGCAACAGCAGGAATCAAACTACAAAATAAAAGACCTGAAAACATAAACTTGAAACAAAACCCAAGCCCCATGTTACACTTTACAGCAGATTTAGTTCGCAAACAACTGACAGTTTTGATCGAAATATGATTTTCAGTTACAAAAAAATCCTCAAATTCGACATTATTAACTTTTCGTAGCATCAGTCTCGCGCTCACAAGATCTCCCAATTCTTACTTGTGAATTTTGTTCTCTGAAGAATCGCTCTAAATGGATCATTTGAATCACTGAGTTGTCAACTCAAGAACAGCTGCAATCGGATCATTCCAGTTCGTGAATAAATCGTTTGGTGCATCTGCAAAGCAATTTAACAGGTTCATTGAATATAAGTTTGCTCATGAATCAGATGCCGCTTCTGCGTCTCGGAGCACGTGTTATAAGAAGTAACGACATGTTTCATGAAATGTAGTGAAGGAAAAAGTATGATCATATGCTTTGGAATGTTAAAGTCTAACCTCTGATATAGATATAGATATATATATATATATTATAATCACATTCTAAAAACAATCTACTTATTACTTCTCTTCCTTTAAAATCAAAATACTCTAATTTCATGATGCATTGCATCAATACGAAGGAAGTTATAATAAAACAAAGTTCCAAGTGCCCAACCAAAGGGAATGCTAATCACTAAAATGGAAAGTTTATTTTTTTATTTATTTTAAACCAACATCAATTTATGAAGTCAGCTTGTGATGTTCTCTCAAATATTTCAGTTGTATTGAAAGTTCAACATTCAATATGACTTTATAGAAATTAGTATAAGAAGGATAACTGCAGTCATGAGGGAAAAGTCTATTAAGAATTGCCTCACCTCAAAAAAAAAAGTTTATTTTCTTCTTCTTCTGTTGTTATTTTGCACATTACCAACATATTAGTGCACTTCTGCCTCTCACTGGTTTATTAAATTTTAAGTAAGCGTTACTAGAAGAAGTAAATTGTTTTGTAACTTAATAAAACCTAGTTAGTATAGCAACTAAGTAAAGATAACTAACTATATCTAAGTAAGGTTAACTATTGGATTTTACAGTGTAGTCAGATACAAGTCCAGTCAGACATGGATCACAACAATCAACAAAGAAGCTCAAAGATCTGTAAAAGCAAGCTAAAATGTTATAGATGCTTCAGCAGATGAGTTTTTATCTCAAATTTGCTTCTGTTAGCAGTGTTAGTTAAGTCTAGAGCAGGGTTCCCCAAATCTTACCCTGGAGGTCCAATGCGCTGCAGAGTTTAGCTCCAACCCTGATCAAACTCACCTACCTGTTATTCTCTAATGATCCTGAAGACCTTGATTAGCATGCTCAGGTGTGTTTGATTAGGGTAAGAGCTAAACTCTGCAGGAAAATGGATCTCGAGGTCCAGATTTGATGATCCCTGGTCTGGAGTAACTGTTACATTCATTTAGAACATATTGAGCAGTACTGTTTTAATAAGTCGACAATCTCAGGGGTCACAAAAATGTCAGAACATTATTTAGCATAATCAGTATATACGAAATTGTAAAATTGCTGTGTTGGTGAGTTTTTAGATGTTTTTCGGGAAATTTGTGTATGTTTACTCATTAATCGATGTAGATATGGAAACTTTTGGAAACCTTTCTCAAACACAGTCAAGAGTTGCACAATAAGGCAATGTGTATCCAAACTCAAAACCAGCTTTAAGACCATGTATTCTTGGCCATTTCACAAAGCCAAATGGGAGTAATTAACACTTCAAGAGTGGGGCATTGCCATGTATGAACTCACAAAAACATCAAGTAAAAGAAGTATTTTAACATGATGTGCAGATGCTACCATATCACTGTCAGAAAAGGAAAAGTGCAAAAATTGTACTTTTAAGGGTACAACAGCTTGTCACTGGGGCAGTTCCTTCTCTACCTCAAAGGGTGCATGTTAGTACCTTAGAGTAGCATAATGTACCCTTACAATAGTAATATGCACTCTTATGGTACTATTATAAACCCTTTAGGGATAAAGAAGGAACAAAGTGACTAGGTCTTATACTCCTAAAGGTATCATTTTTGCACATTATTTTCTGAGAGTATATGGAGGAATTCTTCAGTCAAGCTAAAGTGCCCGCACGGTTCCGTATGAACATACAAACATCCGGAAACATGCAACTCATGCAACTTTGATGTCCACACACACAAGCCCATGGGATCCGTGTTCGCTGTGTGCAGTGAACGGAAGAGCGGCGGCAGGGAGGTTTGTATGCGGAACACGTGCGCAGTAGACCTGTGCTTTACATTGAGATTCCGACACTGTCAAACCCGATGTCAGATCTCCAAGCGCAGACTGCAGATTCTCAGTGTGGACGGTAATCGCTCCACTGTGTAAATGTAAGTCACGTCAGATATAGCACGCGCGTCTCAGCTCTAATTCGTCCAGGTCTTAAGCACCAAAGCAGATGTGGGTGATCATTTTGGACATGCACGTAGATTTCCTTTCTGGGGCTTGTCGACTTCTTTTTACTGTTTTTCCCCTTTAGAATTGCTGGAGTATGTGATAATTACTAGCAAGCCCCCGAAACAGCCCCACGGGTGGCCGCTTTCCTCCTTCCCAGTCACGGACCGGACTATTGATTTATTCTGATTATCAAAACATACAAAGATAGCATTTCCAGCCAAACCTCATGCAGAAACATCAAACATCAAACAGAGTTTTCTTCCCCCTTCCTTCTACCGTACCTATCAAAGCCTCTTATTTCCTTTCCCTATTGCACATTCTCTCGGCTTGAAGCTGTCAGGGGGCCTGCGAAATCTGGCTCCGCTCGTGCATTCCACGCATTTTTGTGTCAATGTGAGGGAAATGGACCGAGAGCCAGGCGGTGTAATACAGATAGTCAATCTTAAGCACTTCTTGACCTCTTGTCACTGCTAATAGTGCGAGGAAATAAACTGAACAGGTCTCACACGGTTCCCGGGCGATCCGAGGAAACCCGTCTGGCTTGTTTTCTGGCGGTTGTATATATTTTGGAGCGAGACCGCTCTAAAAGTGTCACTTAGCTAATTGTGGCCATGCTGCAGGAGAGACGCTTCCGTGTGTGCATGGCATCGCTATACGGTGCTTTTGGTACAATTAACGTTTAACGCAAAACAGGTGGCCTCTTCTGGGTGCGCGGGTTCAAGCAAACGGAACATAACTGCAGATATGTTCCATAAATTCTCCCCATATAATTCAGGCCAGGGCCACACATACGGTAAAATCATAACAGCTTAATGTTTACACAGTTCAAGAGCCTAAAGACAGAACTGGCTGCTCTTGAACAAAGGCCATGCTTTTGTGTTGTTGTTGTTGTTGTTGTTGTTTTCCCTAACCAAATACATTTGTTCATATCCAGTGTGGTTTTGCTGGATTTATGGATTTGTAGAAAAATACCATCGCAAGATTGCATTAACTGAATGTAGATATCACATGATAATAATAATATTTTTGTATTTTTAAACACTGATTTAATACCTAGTTTTGCCATGAAACTCTATTTAAATGGCTGGTAGCATTCACTTGGGCATTTCGCAGCACGCTTTCAGAGTTCCTCTGAAACCCTTCACCTTATCCAGCTCCACCTGTATAGATCTGCTACGGGTTATTTTATGCTATTTGTGCAGCAGCAGTATGTCTTAAAGGGATAGTTCGAGCATTTAAGACATGAAGTTGTATGCAATCCTTATCAGCACTATAGTGTATACACACTGACCCACACTGCGTTCACCTCCCTGGTCAGAGTTCTGGCCGCTGGAAGTTTTTCAAGAAAGTAGTCACGGTTAGTTTCCGGGGCCTCAAAACTGTGCGTTTTTACGTGAAAAAAATATATGCGTTTCAAAGCTTGATTAATTTACATCACAAAAAACACTCCTGACAAAAATCATACCTCAGTTTTAATCGGCACTATATTCTTTCCGTTTCCATCAATCCGCGCTGCTGTCAGTTCGCACGTTCCGATCAGCTGTTGATAGCGCGACTCGCTGACAACATGTCTGACTACAAAACTTCTGATGATGAAACCAATTTTAGCACAATGTCAGACGGAACAGACGATATATATATTTTTATATTAGACCTCGTTTCACGTGATTTCCACAGGAGTCTAAACATCAGATTGTTTACTGTACAGTTTAGACATGGGATCTCCAGTCCTCGTGAGCTACTGTCTTGCTGGCTTTAGTTTTTCTCTGATGCAACACACCTGACTCAAATCAACGGGTAATTAGCAGGCTTGTACAGAATATCTCATTTGAGAAAGGTGTCCTGTCATAGGAAAACATCGAGCTGCAGGAATCACGATGACCGGAGTTGGAGATACCTGGTTTAGAACTACCTGTATGTGACTTCAAGCACACTTATAAACACGATGATACCGACACACGTTCCGCATAGTTACAGACAATAACAAATATAGCAAAGCATCATATTTTGTTGTGTTATATAGATTCAATTAAATTCATTAGTTATGACATTTGCCGATTTTCTCACCACATAGACAGTGGATGCTATCACTGCCCCGGTTAGAATATTCTCAGTGTAACGTTAGCCTAAAAACCGACGTTAGCTTCAAAATAAACCTGTCGTATGCGACATAAAGTTAGTAAATAGAGCTTACCCGTGGTACTGGTACAGCAGAACTCTTTAAAATCCGTTTTTTGATTTTTCCTCCTTGGTTGGGGATGTAATCGTCTTCGCTGAAGTGAGCGCACACACGAAAATCCTTGATACTGGATATTTTAGCTCCCGCAGAGTAGCCGATGGCAACCAGCCAAAGCTGTCTCATAACTATATCCGAAACAGGAGAACGATGGAATCTGAACGGCGATCCCTGCACATTCTTGTGGTCACAACCTGGGAATTTACAAGTTCGCACCATTGTTAATTCTCTACTTTTTACGTCGTTGTCATTCGAGTGTGTAATGGAACAGCTGATCGGAACGTGCGAAGTGCGAACTGACAGCAGCGCGGATTGATGGAAACGGAAAGAATATAGTGCCGATTAAAACTGAGGTATGATTTTTGTCAGGAGTGTTTTTTGTGATGTAAATTAATCAAGCTTTGAAACGCATATAATTTTTTCACGTAAAAACGCACAGTTTTGAGGCCCCGGAAACTAACCGTGAATACTTTCTTGAAAAACTTCCAGCGGCCAGAACTCTGACCAGGGAGGTGAGCGCAGTGTGGGTCAGTGTGTATACACTATAGTGCTGATAAGGATTGCATACAACTTCATGTCTTAAATGCTCGAACTATCCCTTTAAATACTCACAGCACTGTATCGCCTTGATAAGCATAAGTAATTTCTTAAAAAAAAACATTAAAATTGTACTGATCCCAACATGTGAAGCGGCAGTGTATATATAGATTTGTAGTGCTTACCAGTGTTATTTTACTATTATTGGTGTACTTGTATAGTAGTTGTTAATATTTTCTGTATTTTAATTTTAGCTTTAGGTTTTAGCAATTTTGTTTTGTGCTTTTGTCATTTTTGTTAGTTTTTTCAGTTACATTTTATGTTTAGGTGCCCTTGTTACAGTGTAATTTTACATTTAAGTAATATTACTTACTTAAATGTATATGAGTAATGAGTAGTATTAAGTAACTAAAGTTTTGCCTTGACAACTTGAATTAGCTGAAATTTACTTTTTTTTACATTTTATTTTATTTCAGTTAATGTTTATTTTCTTTCAAGTGATGATTTTTATACTTTATACTTAAATGTTTGTATTAATGAGAGCTGTAACAGGAAAGGGACTATTGTAATGACGTATAAATGTTGTATAATTATGTTATTATGTTTTTTGGCATGATTTGTAAACAAATACATTTTGACATGCATATGCGGTACAACAGTGCACTTGTGATGTGAAGTGCTCAAGAACAAGTCCAGTGAAACACTAGTCACTACTAATTATCTCAAAACTTATAGAAACAAGATAAATGGCATGGTTGTTTTAGCAGATGTGTTTTTATCTCATATTTGTTTTTGTTGTTTTTTCAAACATTATAGAATGTTAACCTTTTTGTGTGACTTACCGGACATTTTGCTTTGGTTTGCCGTTATATGTACAACAACCAACGTAATATCAAATTGAACATACTATTAGTGAAACTCAATGAAAACTCAGTATATTTGTTCTCTTAGGCTTAAATTTTGCAGGACAAAATTTGGCAGAATGACACTTAATGACACTTTTTTTTTAATAAAATATAGAAAAATTGATTTTCAATCTAATTAATCAAATAATTAATTATCAGATTAATAAATTTTTTAAATGTTTTAGTTGCAGCAGCCTATGTTTTCTGTCTTCAAGGCCTCATTCAACCTTTCAGCATGTTTCACGCTGGGATATTTACTATGTTTTGTTTTGATGGTCAGCTTCAAGGGAGGCATAAGAGAAACATTGTATCATGCAGAACATGGGCCTCTTGGACGAGAGGAAACTATGCATGCATTTAAGGGCATTCCATCATTGGGATTATTCAACACGGACCTTTTGCGGTCATATGTCGAGTTACCATTCCATTGTTTTCCATTTCATGAATGTCAAGTTTCAAAATATACAGAACTTCTTTAGACGTGGGGGCCACAAAGTGAAAGCAAAGGGTTTTTGAGACCTTATAAAAAGACGACTTGGTTTGGGCACTCTTGAGGTGTCGGAATGTGAGCGGGAAGCTTCCCTTATATACAATGTGCTTTCTGGGAAAGTGGCTAAAACATTCGTTCGTTCAATTCCCCCTTTCTAGACCTCCCCTCTGTTGCCCATTTTTTACTGTTCCCTAGGGACGCACAACCCAGACACGTTCTGCCGTTTTGATATGTATTTTGGAACGTGTTAAAAACTGATGTGAGCCTACGACGCATGTTCGTCTAGCTCCAGAGTTGCTAAAATTGGAAGTGTCAAATGTTGTTTTTGCTGCTTGCTTTTTTCTTGTCCGCTTTGCCTCTTAGGTCGTGCTGGGAACCGGTTTTAGCAAATGACTATTATTTCCCCAAAAGCTGACTTTTCTTGTTCGTTAAACTGCCATTTGCAGGAAATAAATGCATTTTGTTGACTTAGTGAAGCACATGTTCGGCAAAATATTTATACTCATTTTAATTTTTTTTATAAATGCAATAGCTTTAAAGTAAAAATTTTCAAATGAAAAAAATGGGACATTGGGACTACTGATTTTATTCTTTTTGTCCTTATGATAGGGATGTGTAATATGTATCCTCTATGATAATATCATAATTGTTGTTTTAATGATATGATGTGATCTGACTACTGTATGTCACTCATTTTGCAAAAACCAAACAAAAACTTGCCTTGTACATGCTTTTACAGATTTTCAAAAAAGTTTCTGGAGTCAACTGCAGGGTTATTATCATTAATTAAAACCAAAACTAATCAACATAAATATTACTTGAAATAAATTTATAGCTTAATATAACTTGTTTTACACCAAACAAATACATAAATCTTAAAAAATAAATAAATAAAAGAGGTTAATTTAATTTATTCTATTTGCGACGGCATATTTTCTTCTTATTATTATTATTATTATTATTTTCCATTTTCTAGGTTTGGTACTTAAAGTACTAAAATAACAAAAACTAAAATATTAAATGGATAAGAACTATTACAAACTACTAAGATAAAAAGATAAGATAAAAATTAATAAACAATCAAATATTACAATTTTGTATTTTTATTTATTTGGTCTGATAGTGCTAGTTCTAAAACTAGTCCTTTATTGATATGAATGTCTTTTTTCTCCATTTCTGTTTTTCAGGAGAGGTTCTGAGCCTCATGGATGATCTTTTCTCGGGTCTGGGCTCCTCTTGTGTTGTAGCAGGACGCAGAAGTGGAGAACATCCACACAGTATGATCTACTCTCTCATTTTCAAGTGCCTGGAGCCCGACAGCCTTTATAAGTAAGAGCCACAGCAAACATGGATGTTCAACAAATACAGTATATACATATAAAAAATTACCTACATTATCAGTTCTTCATTTCAGTGAGATCTTCTAAAACCTTATAATATGTGACTATAATGCTGTCTGAAAGGAACAACATGCAAAAAAGTAATATGTTACTATGTGAAAAAATAAGTTACTTTTTGGGATGTTAAAATGATTATTGCTATACCACCTTAAACGGATACCTCAAATTTGAACTTAAAACCCTCTTCATGGGAATAGATTTAGAGAAATGTAGCATTGCATCACTTGTTCACCAATAGATCCTCTGCAGTGAATGGGTGCCATCAGATTAAACAGTTGATAAAAACATCACAATAATCCACACCTCTCCAGTCCACCAGTTAACAGCTTGTAAAGTAAATATCTGTATGTCTGTAAGAAGAAGAAGAAGAAGAAGAAGAAAAGATCAAGATGTTTTTATAACTGCAAACCTTCTGGCTAAAATACAATGTGTAATTCATAATAGTGGAAAAGTGAAAAAGTCCATCCTTTGTTATCCTCTAACATCAAAATCCACCCACATATTTTTTTAAAACTGCTCTGGATTGTTGTGGCTTGTAAGCGGTGATTGGTTCTTGCATATTTCTCTGCTGATGCAGACAAAGATAACCAAAGCAAAATTTTGAATAAAGAACTTGTATTTGAGCCAGTTTTAAGGTAAGGATGTCTTAATGATGGATTTGTTATTTACAAATATGCAACTTCTGGCTTCAAAAGATGTTGATTGATGGACTGGAGTCGTATGGGTTACTTGTGGATTATTGAAATGTTTTAATCAGCTATTTGGACTCTCATTCTGACGGCACCCATTCACTGCAGAGGATCCAATAGTGAGCAAGTGATGTAATGCTGCATTTCTCCAAATCTGCTTTTCCTTTATTATTCAGAGACAACTACATCAAAGTGGTTGATTTTACTGAGAAGTGTGACTATCAAAATACTGGACCTTGTTCACTAACCATGAATTTGATCATGAAATCTGCAAATGAACAAAGTACAGCTGGTAAATACAGTGAGTGAGAAGTCCTGTGCGTTTATATGGTCCCATAATTATTAGTTAGTATTAGATCACTTCCTTATGATTAAATTTAGCCATTTAAATATTAATTTGTGACGGAGTTCAGTGATGTTGCATAAAACCTTGTACAGGGTTGATTTAAGCAGGCCTGTGCAAATAATACATCAGTTTTGTCTATTCTAATTCATTAAGACAAACAAAACTGTTAGTTCAGTACACGTATAATGGCTTCAATACGGCTGTTGTCGTTTTGGTTTAATTTGTTTCCAATTGGCTTTAGGATACTCACAATTTCGGCAGTGAAGACATGGACACAGGAGAAAAAGCAAGAACAAGCACTGCTGTGTCAATGTCTTTCCATTTTCATCATAAGCAAGTGTGACTCGACAAAAATATTTGCTCTGCTGGTGTGGCGTTTCTGTGCCACATCCTGTTTTTGGTGCTCATTCAAGGCAGATATTTTATTTGTTTGGAATATGGCTCTCTCTTTTCACGGGGGAGAACCACAGCTGAGTCTTATTAACATCTCTGCATTGTGGACTCAACGGCACCAAGTTTTGCAATGGAGAATAACAAGATCACACTGAATCAGTCTGATTTGAGAGTCATCCTCATCTTCTGCAGGACTGATTTCAGTCGGATGACAACTCAAAATAGCATTTGAGTACACACACCACAAGAATGTAAGAATAATTTCTGTTAGATATCATATTTCTTGTAGCATACCATGCTATTTCCTGTCCTTGGGTGTGTTTCATGTTTTTTACTCACCTCCGTCATTTGAACCACTTTGGTTCAAATAATGTCAATTTAACAGTAAAATGTAGTTTATTTTTTAAATCACATTTGCGTGTAGTATGTAATTGCTGTAATTGCACACTTTTTCAAATGCATTCATTAATTTGTTTATTAAGTTTGCTTGAGAAAGCCAACTTACTGAAATGCTATTTAAACTTACAGTTACTAAACTTACAGAGACTAAAATTTCTGACTGCTACTCCTCCTAGAGCTTTAACTCTTTAACTCCAAACTCAGACTGATCTGACTCCAGTTGCTATATCTTTTCTAACTGATCGGAATTAAGTTTTTTTCTAAAAATGTTTATTAAAACTGGAAAACTCATATCTATCTATCTATCTATCTATCTATCTATCTATCTAGAAACATGTTAACAACATGCCAAAGACTATAGAATACCCAAGACATGTCACTCGTATAGTTTTGAATGGGGAAAAATGCAATGATCATTATGGCTGCGAAGCCCCGCCTTCTTAATGAAAGAGCCAATCATTGATTAGTAAAGTCAGCAGTCACTGCAGCTGCCGTTAGAAGTCCCGGTTGCTATAGAAACAATCGACGCTCTAAGATGTGCGCTCAGTACTGCGCATGCACACTGGCTGATTTAGACTGAAAAATAAGCGTTTTTAATGCTATTGGAGCACAAGGAACCATATTTATGAGGCAGTTCTTGTTGGATTCATTTGGTGATTTAAAACATGAAATTTAATCGTAAAATTGGTGAACGGTTTTGGACAATTTGATGATTCCCCATTCAAAGAGATAGGAGCTGCACTTGCCTGCCCGAGAGGTGTTTCAAAGATGGCCACCGAGTGACATGACTTGCCTTAAAAGGACTTTGAACATGCTAATCATGCTAGAAACATGCTAGTGCCTTGCTAATCATGCTATCAACATGCTAGCAACACACTATTGACATGTTAATTATGTTACAGACATGCTAGAAAAATGCCAATCATGCTAGCAACATGGTAGTAACTTGCGAATCATACTGACAACATGCTAGCAACGTGCTAATCATGCTAGAAACATGCTAACAACATGTTAATCAGGCTAGAAACTTGTTAACAACATGTTAATCATGCTAGTAACTTGCTAATCATGCTAGGAATGCTAACATCATGCTAGTGACATTCTAATCATGCTAGGTACACGCTAGTAACATGCCAATCATGTTAGAAACATGCTAGTGCCTTGCTAATCATGTTAGAAACATGTTAGCAACATGTTAATAATGGCAACAACATGCTAGCAACACGCTATTGACATGTTAATTATGTTACAGACATGGTAGACTTGTGAATCATGCTAGCTACATGCTAGTATCATGCTAAATAACTTAGAAACATGCTAGTAACATGTTAAAACATGCTATCTATCCATTTATCCATCCATCCATCTGACAGACTATTACCTTCAAAACAATCAAGCTTTAAAGGATTAGTTCACTTTCATAACAACAATGTACAGATAGTGTACTCACCCCCTTGTCATCCAAGATGTTCGTGTCTTTCTTTCCTCAGTCATAAAGAAATTGTGTTTTTGTGAGGAAAACATTTCAGGATTTCTCTCTTTATAATGGATATTGATGGCGCCCCGAAGTTTGAACTTCCGAAATGCAGTTTAAATGCAGCTTCAGAAGGCTCTAAACGATCCCAGCCGAGGAAGAACGGTCTTATCTAGCGAAACGATCGGTTATTTTCGAAACAAATTGACAATTTAGATACTTTTTAACCTCAAATGCTCGTCTTGTCTCATCTCTGCACAGTGAATCTATATAGTCAGCATAATCCGGGTCAATGCAGTTAGGGTATGTCTAAAAACTCCCATCTCGTTGATGTCTTCAATGTCAAAATCGTACTATAATGCTGTTTTTACCTTCTTTTTTTTGTAAAGAGAGTTTGAGTTTCTTTGTATGTTCGCTTTGTAAACACTATGTCGGTACTTTTGCAGCGATCTAAGGCGATTTTGAAGTTAGGGAAGAAAACGAGATGGGAGTTTTTAGACGTGCCCTAACTGTATTTACCTGAATCACACAGACTTGCATGCGCTGCGCAGAGATGAGACAAGACGAGCATTTGAGGTTAAAAAGTATCTAAATTGTCAATTTGTTTCGAAAAATAACCGATCATTTCGCTAGATAAGACCCTTCCTCCTTGACTGGGATAGTTTAGAGCCTTTTGAAGCTGCATTTAAACTGCTTTTCAGAAGTTCAAACTTCTGGGCGCCATCCATATCATTATAAAGAGAAAAATCCTGAAACATAATTTCTTTACGACTGAGGAAATAAAGACACGAACATCTTGGATGACAAGGGGGTGAGTACATTATCTGTGCATTGTTGTTATGAAAGAGAACTAATCCTTTAAGCTTTAGAACTACTTTAAACTTCAATATTTTTTGGACTGAAAACTATAAAATTTCTACAGTTCCTGAAACTTTTAAAACATTAAAACTTTTTCACACTTCCTGATCAGGCTGTCTCAAGATAACTTAAAGTTTGTCTTTTTGTTGTACTTTTGCTAACTCTCGTTTTGTTATTTTAAGTTTTATTTATAGTCTAGGGTTCACTTACACATTTACACACATGCACACTTTTCAAAAACAGTCTCGACTGTAGACATGCTAAACTGTATGGTTTGAAATATATTAATATTTAAATGGAATAAAATATAGCGAATGCTTACTGTGACCATGAGCATGATCTATATGCCATAGTGGCTACAGTCCACAATGAGGACTAGATTAAAACAATATTCTGAAGAAAACCTGTTTGGTTTTAAAGACTTTGAGACATGCATGTTGTGGACTGCAGCAGCTGTAGTCTCTGACCTGCAAGGGAGAAATCAGCACAAATGTGATACATTCAGTCTGGATGCTTTGGAAGGACAAATCCTTCCAACACCGACCTAATGGTCCTAAGACCTCCGGAAAGTAAATTGATGTGGTTTGGATGCGGTGGTTAAAGTTCGCTAAGTGTGGTATTACCCATTGTTATTTCTGTAAGTTGTTTACAGAGCTCTTTTTGGAGAGGACCCAGGCAGGTAATAAAATGGCTTTGTCTTTGTTGGGAGTGTAGGCCTCTCGTGACAAGACATGTTAGAACATGGTTTTCTTATGAACAGGATGAACCTCATCAGTGTCAAATTTAATTGTGCCGCCTACTTCCAGACTTTCTGTTGGGGGTTCAAGAACATTGTGTACATTTTAGTTCTTTCTTAAATGTTCTGTGATTTTCCATCTCAATGCCACCTTGGTCCCTCACCAATCTTTCCCAGGCCTTTGGGTTTCATTTATAGGAATTGTTTACCCAGAAATTAGCATTTTCTCATCGTTTACTCATTTACTTACACTCAACTATGTTTGCTTCAGTGTTTTTGTCTTGTGTTCCAGTCACACTTTTAAACTTCTTAAATCAAGATGCATCAAGCATTAACTCAATTGATTTTGTTCTCAGAAAATTTGACTTTATATGTAACCCTGGACTATATACCCTGGAGCAATAGCCAAAAATGCATTGTATGTGTCAAAATGATCAATTTTTCTTTTATGCCAAAAATATTAGGATATTAAGTAAAGATCATGTTCCATTAAGATATTTTGTACATTTCCTACCGAAAATATATAAAAACTTGATTTATGATTAGTAATATGCATTGCTAAGAACTTCATTTGGACAACTTTAAAGGCGATTTTATTCAATATTTTTATTTATTTTTATTTTTTTGCATTCTTAGATTCCTCAGATTCAAAATAGTTGAAAATTAAATATTGTCCTATTCTAACAATTCTAAATATACATTAATGGAAATTTATTTACTCAGCTTTCAGATTATGTATAAATCTCAATTTTGTATCAAGTAAATGTATCTTGATTTAAGGATGTTAAGATATTTGTGTTGAAAAAAACTAAACATAACATACTGAGGAAGATATTCAGGTTTTTTTTTTAGTGTATGCAACATTTAATGCCATGACTTACTGATTTAAGACTTTCTGCTTTGACTTGAGACTTTGAATGCCTTCATTTGTGGAAAGGTGAATCAAGACCTTTTTTAAGAAGTGCAAAAATCCTGTCTTGATAGCGACATTGTCTTAGGATGCACTGATGCTGCTTTTTATTCACACACAACTAAAGCAGCCTTATATGGCCAGTAAATATGAAGAAGCAAAATACTTTTGTTACAGTCATCAGTTTGGTTTTGGGTCTTAACACCACACATCTCTGTCCTTCGATAAGACCTCCATTTACGCAAAGTGTTACGTTTACAACTGACGCCAAATTGGGTCATCTAAAGTTCATTTCATCAACAGATGATAACAGTGCCAATGATTTTGTGCTGCATTTCTCTGGCTTTTCAGACAGTATTTGTAGTATGCAGAGTCATAACTCAACACATTTTACAAGAATGATGTGTGTGTGGTTTATTGAGCTATTGCCCAATTGCTCGTTTTGTGCAATGCAATTTTGGTATGTAGTCATCTCTAAATCAGCCCAACAAAAAGGACAAGTTTTCAAAATGATGGTTATGCTCCAACAATTACTTAACAATCAACCTAAATGAACAGCGTAGCGTAGTTGAGTCACGGGAGGACGTTAGTGGTGAAACTTTGAGAACAGACCCTGAAAGAGCGATCCTTTGAGGGCGGAATAAATCATGGCCACTGACACAGCGAAGCATGATAAACCTGGTATGACCCATACTGTGGCGTGAATTATGAGATGCCTGAATTATGCATACGCGCTCTAAGGTTCAGGGTCCAAATCTCTGTTTAGCTGTCGACTTGCTCATTGTAAGGCCAAAACAATTCATAAACCATATCTTAGGTACATCCATCTTCTGCCGTTGTCTCCTTAACCACATTTGACTGCTGTTCTGGTATATTTCACAGTTTGAGGGAACAGTTAAAAACAAACCCTTCAAACAGAGAGAAATATTTGTTATTTTAGCTACTAACGCTCTAGAAGGCAACCCATTATGGGACTATGACAAGATCTTTAAATGCTTCCTGGTTTCTGTTTCCTAAATGCCTGATATTAAGATTAGCATACCGATGAGGAACATTGTAAACATTTTACTTGCAAAAGTATTTTCTTAAATGTGTTTGTGCTTCAGAAATGCCACATGTTTGGTCTCTGGAAAAAGCCAACAACATCTAGAGCAGCGAACAGCCCAGATGCATATTTTCAACTCCTAAAAAGCCATATGTCCTCTAGCAGTGATTTACTAGAAAAAAGTATCATCTCAGAGTGAATTATTTTTGGTGGAAAAAATACAAAATCAGTTTTACTGCACTGACACTATTGGTCAGATAAGAACAAAATATTTACTGAATTGAGCTAAATAATGACACTAACTTTGCACCTCCCTGATATTGAACTAAATCAACTTTGAACTAGTTTCAGCTGAAATCTTAATACTTACACTTTCTGTAGAGCTGCTTTACGTATGCAATTGAATTTGTTTCATAATTTTACAACATTAGCACTCTCATTTGTTGTTTTTTCTGTTTATTAATGTGAGGCTGCTTTCAGACTTGACATGTCAGCATCCGTTCCTTTCCCAATCAAACAAATGCATCCATCCTCTCTCTCCATATCCATCACTATTATGCCAAACATCAAACATCACTATTACTAAATTCCTCAAACTTAGAGGTCCTGATTAGGGGTGTGTAATATTTATTGTCTATGAAAATATCGTAATTGTTGTTTTAATGATGTGCAAGTTGACATCATCGAATATGCGACTCACTTTGCAAAAAAACAAACAAAAACACATTAAGAGTCTAAAAGCAATTACTGCGTAAAGTCTTTTAGAATGCAGTTAGAACACCTCTATAATTCAAGTTATATAAGCAAAAAAAAAGATATATAGTTAAGTAATGTCACACAAGCAAGAGTGACATTTTCCAGAATATCAGCATGTGAGCTCGATCGCAAATGAGATTGACAACACTTTAACAAACAAGAAATTAATATCGAGTGAGTAACATTTTAGACACAATACTGTTTTAGCAAAAATGAAAAAAAAATTCCAAACCAAGTCGGGTCAGAACATTAGTATGTTTTAGAGCAACACTGTGGTGTTTCATTCCTGAGTGGATGAGTTTTTTAAAAAAATAATACGATTCAGTGATCCATTCCCAATGATAAATAAATCAGCCACATTGAACAAATCGTTTGAATGAATGATTCAGTGAATAACTCATTAAGACAAGGACTTGCTGCCACCTACTGATAACTACTTGGTGTCATATTGATTTATCCATGACAGGCCTAAACTAGCAAAGTACATATAGATATTATAGATACATATAGATATATAGTACATGGAGGTATTATTTCAGTATTATCACACACTCCTACACCTGATATGCTAGGAATTCAAATTCAAAACTTAGTACACTAACGCCTTAACCACCACTAACAACCGTCACTGTATAGCACATGTACCACAAATTCAGTTCTAAATTGTGAGCAAATGGCGATTTTTGCTGAACTGTACGGAAAACAGCTATCTATCTGTCTGTTAAAGATCTCAGCAGTGTCTAAATCCGTGCTCAGATTTGCCAAAAACAACTAATTTACCAGCTGAATGATAGGTGCCAGAAATCAAAACAGACATGAGCTGAGAAAAGCCAAATATACAGGAGTAACCAGAGAATGGTAAAGCTGATGTGAGAAAAAGAGAGATGCAGAACATGTCAGCCAGGCAGGGGAAGAGAGAGAGTGAGAGAGAGAGGGAGAAAGAGATCGTTCCTGGGGGGCAAAAGGGGAATGTGTGTTTTGCCGGCATGTTTTGACATTCCCAGCGATGCGCCAGACCACTTCTCCTTTGTTCTCCTGGGTGATCTTTATCACTGCCAATTGTTCGCAGAGTTCCCTCAAACTTGGAGTTGGATTTAAATGCCATGTGACATCCAGAGAGAAGCAAAGATAAGAAACATGAAGTATTCTGAAGAAAAGCAACAAAAAATGGGGTTTGAAAGTCTAAAGAGTTCCTCTTAAAAATATAGGTTCTTTATTGGCTTTGATGGTTCCATCTATGCAACCTTTCCATTTCACAAAAGGTTCTTTGTAGTATACAAAGGTTCTTTAGACTTTTAAAACATTCTTCACTTTGGGAACAATTATGGTTCTTTTAAGAACTGTTCATTAAAAGGTTTGTTGGGAACCAAAAAATTTTTCTTTTATGGCATCGCTAAGAAAACCTCCTGTTGGAACCTTTTTAAGAGCGTAAGGTAGAGTAGAATGAGAGCTAATTCGGAGCATGTAAGCACAAAAAGTACCTTTGGCATCTTTGCAGCACCTTAAACAACACAAAACAGCAACGATTCCAAAGTTCCCCGTCTGAAATCCTTAAACCAAACTACAAATTGTCTGATTAAAAAAAAAAAAAAAGCCCACTCTACTGGGCGACCGCGCAACCACATAATTCAAACAATGTGATTGTTTGAGCCAGTGTTGTTCTGATGAGATTGGCAGAGGATGGTGGCTGGCCTGCATTTGCAGTGATGTCTTTTGGTGAGGTTTAGCAAAGGAATGCCACACTCCTTCAATGAATAACAAGATCAGGCAAACTATGCGTGCCATGTATAAACAGACCATATTACAAACAAAACAATCAGCTGGTGGTTATTGAAATATGGATTTCCAAACAAAGGAAGAGTCAAAGTGTCGAAACCTTGCCGTGTAAAGAAACGTCTCCTTGGAACCGGGGAAAAGACATTTCTGGCATTCTCCGGTTGTCTTATGCGTAGTCAGAGCGCATATCCATTTCATCGGATTCATCAGATTCATCTGATGGCAGCGATGCTTGTCATAAAACAAAGCTGGAATGAAGAAATGTCAGCTCTGACTGGCAACTTGGGCTTGGATGCATGAAATACGGTTACATTGGTTTACGGTATGACTGCACAACAGCATTTCTCGTAATGAAAGAATTGAAATAAATATTCAAAATGTGCTTTTCGATTTAATCTGATGCTGGCACACTGCGTATAAACTTGGACAGTCTTGTATGCAAATCTACTTAATTCATGGTTACAGTAAACTTGACGTACCACACAGCTGTACCAAGATTTAGAGCTATACTGAGGGGCCACATTTACTAGCCTTTATTATTTAAGCCATGAAGTATGAGAGGCTTTTGTAAATATAGTGACAATACAGCATGGTCTTGAGTACTCAATATCTATTAAAATTGTAACATTGTTATACAACACCCTATGAGTTTTGTGCAGCATCATGTTTCACGTCATAGCTGTAAATCCATATAATATGGCTGAAATCATGTGGACACCACTCTAATTAATGGGTTTGGGTAATCCAAAAAATTCCAGTAATGACATGCAGTGGCATTCTGCAAAATTGTGTGCTTTCAGCTTTGTCGCAACAGCATGGGAAGGTCGACAATAATAATTAAAAATATAGCTGCAAGGAGCAATTAAGGGGCCAAGCACTAAGAGGCAAAACGATGAGCAAGCATGGCACTGAGCATCAGACCAACTGCAAAAATCAGTAGGTACAGGCATTTGAAAATTATTTTAAATGGGTCATCGGATGCAAAACTCACTTTTACATGTTTTTTGAACATTAGTGTGTGTTGGCAGTTTGTTTACACAAACACTCATAATGATAAAAATCCACCCAGTGGTATTTTTTTAATCTTTAAAAGTAATATCCCCTTTTTAAAATCAGGTCATTCTCAGCTTCTTGTCGGAAGCACACCGACAGAGGCCACTACCACGATAGTTGATTGGCATGAGCGTCTTACCTTAGACCCGTCCTCACCGAGCTGAAACAGTCCAACTCTGATCGCCATTGTGTGACTCAGGTGCAGGGAAAGTGAAGAATGTGTCCGATTGACCGATTGCAGTGTTCTGTTGTTGGATGTAATAATGAACATAGCAGTCGTCATTTACTCCCGACATCGGAACCGCTAAAGACGCAGAGGATTAACGTTACTTTCGTTTTTTAAAGGAAAGCGCCGATCCCGATCTACATATGTGTCTATGTTTGTGTAAATTATTCGTGATGCAGCTTGACCCACAGCAGAAGTCAGTATAAGGGTTTTTTTATGCATCTTTGCAAATGGCCTTTCTTAATAATGTGTTAGTTTGCAAGTTTCGTAGCTAAACACGGCTAAAGTAAACATTACGGCTCGTCATCCTACAGCAGAGAGGGGCGGGGCTAGCAGAGCTCATTAGCATTTAAAGGAACATGAAACACAATAGCTCGCTCTAAAAAGTGCTGATTTTGACAAGGTAAAAAGAGTGTTTTTTTACACTACCATTGAAAAAAATTTAACCAAAGTATGTTATAGACTTCTCATTAAGACCCTAAAGAATCATATCAACTTGTGGAAAATGGGCATTCGATGACCCCTTTAAGCAAAATGGTTAAAATTCCATAAATACAGTCACTTTCATCGTGACATAATTGCTCAGTTAGTTTTGACCAATAATAAGGGCTGACACCAAATTTGTCTGGCTATGTTTCATCACAATGTTTAAAGCGCATTTTAAAGTATCGCTTTAAACTCCAAATAAAATAATAATAATAATAATAATAATAAATCCCTTAATTCACAAAAACGTTTTTACGCTCACTTGAGGTGGTTTTTGACTTGTGTGAAAAAGAGTTCATGTGAGTAATGGGAGATAGGACACGTGTTAACTAAACTCCTCCACGCACATGAAAAAAGTCATGCTGGACGACATAATCTGACTAACCAGTGGGTCGATCACGTTACACAGTGTCTAAAATGTCGTTATGGTAACTGTCTTACACGACTGCATTTCCAAACAGCAGGCTTCTGCCTTGCCCCTGCACATTGAGCGCATTTATTGTTTTGCCTGCTTGCTCTGAGGTGCAAGTAATTTATTATATATGAAAGTTCAATATTCAATGGCTTCTCCTACTTTTCTTAGAGATATTTAGTGCCAGTTTATCTGGAAGTGACGATTTTGTTTTCTTTGACTCGTTAGATGGCAACAGCTTATTCGCAAAAGATTTATCCAATATTCCAATTTTGCACAAAAGCACAATTTTGGATGGAAACCCAGCTCAGAGGCACTGACATACACCAAGTTTGGTATTAATATGGCAAAGCCTTGCAGAGATACAGCCTTAAATGCAGTTTGGCATCACACCATCAAATTCATTGGTGCGGTAAACAAAAACAGTTTTGTCTATCAATTCAAAATTCATAACAGTTTTGTCCGCATGGCCTGAAGATGATCTGAGTCAAATTTGGTGAAAATCACACCCATGGTCTAGTAGGAGTTCAAAAAAGTATATTTTGGCAGAGTGGATTATGGCATAATCCAAGAACTCTAGAGTAAGACCAGTTTCGTAAAAATAGTTAAATTAATCAAAACATATTGCCATTTATTAAGATTTATGACATGTGGTGCTGTTCCAAAACAATTTAAGTAGCTTCAGGGTGTGGTGCCAATGATGATTTACCAACGTGTTCACAAAATGGAAAATTTAAATGACATAATTTAAAATGTTTGATGTCTAAAATGGCTGACATGGGAAAATTGGGTGTTGGCCAAACTCTTTAGGGAAAAAATGCTTGTAACTTGGCTGTTTTTACGATTTTTCATATCTCCTTACCACTAGGTGGCACTGTGGCAAAACTATGCAAGAACCATCAGATCACGATGGTCATGACACACACCAAGTTTGTTTTGAATATTTAAAAGTGTTGTGGAGATATAGCTTGTATCCATTTTGGTGTGTTCTTCATCAGATTGGTTCATGTGTTATTCCAGACTGGTTTGACAAATCAACTTTTCACAACCTTTAGTTAGTTTAAAAAAAACTATGTTTTTGGATAATTCAAAATGGCAAAAAAAATCTGAAAGATTTTAAAGACTTAAAGTAACTTCATAGGGCGCAGTCGCCTTGTGCAAAGCAATCAGAGGAAAAAATAATTTTGTTTTTGAAGTAATTAGCATAAATGTGAGTGGACATCTTTGGACAGCTGATGGCGCTATAGGGATTGAGTTAGAGACTTGGAAATTGCTGTGGTTAATGTTCTGACCAGGGGTGCCCAACTCCTGGAGATCTACCATCCTGCATCCAGTTCACCTCCATCCCTGATCAAACACAACTGGACCAGGGAATTAAAAGCTTCAGAAACACTTGACAATTACAGACAGATGTGTTTGATCAGGGTTGAATCTGAACTCTGCAGGTGGGTAGACCTCCAAGAACATGGTTGGGCACCCCTGGTTCAGACTGTCATAACTTTCCTAAACAAGACGAATAAAAAAATGGATACAAGAGGTGCCTACATGCCTTTGGTGCTTGGCCCTTAATAATAAAATACTAGCATAATTTAAGTTTTAAATGGTGACTGAGATGAAGTGGCATATTATTTAGGCATATTTTCAACCTATATATAAATATCTTTAATAGAAACAATTAGTTTAATAAATTAGTGCAATAAAAGAAAATGTATGCACTTAATATCACTAATTTTGTAACCATGGCTGTGCCAGACAAAATGCTAACATTTGAATCCATCTTTTTCCAATCCCTTTCTTCTCCCTTTTCATATCACGTTTTGGCTGAAAAAGATGTTTACGATAAAAATTGTTAAAAATATCCGAAAAGTGCAAATAAGGTATTTGAAGTGTAATAGGCCTAGGGTAATTGAGTTTGGTTTCCTCACGTTCATGGGACAGGCTAACAGGTTAAATATGGTTTTAGGAACAGAAACCAGTAAGCTCCCAAATAAGGGTGCATATGCATGGAATATGTTGTTATTATTATCACATACTGTTATGTGTTGTGTTACTGTATGTACTACAATACACTGAGGTCAAATAGTATCTGCCACTATTTACACTAAGTATAAGTCCAGTCCAGCATTGCATGCATTGTTTGAAAGCAGCTTTACAGAAAATCATGCTATTATGTCTTTAATGCCTTAGTGCTTTTTCATCAGTAAGTTCATTTCAGGGCTGGGTGGTAAGATGATATAAAACAATGTTACGAGTGATTTTAGATCTAACTATATTGTATTTAGTGTCGTCTAGTTCATGTTTCAATGCCACAGTGACTGAGCATTTAAATATTGGTCGGTTTTGTTCTTTTAGGATATTTAGGTGTTGTCTTGTAGGCTTTTGTTCAAAGCAAGAGTAAACAAGACTTAAGTATCAAGTCTCAGGTGAAAAGTCTGATGCTTGAGCACATGCCCAATAGCATCTAACTACCGTTTACACTTAGTGCAAATAGCCTCTGTCTAATAACAGTGCGTAACTAGACATAGTCAGTTATACTACACATAGACAGTCATAGTCAACTAGTCAAGATCAGTCACCTCAATGACCTGAGTGTTCATGCCAGCTGATGGTGGGCCGTTCCTCCCTGTGATTAGCAGCGGAGCCAGGGCTGTTTAGCGCACGTTGCTCTGGGTGGTCTAAGAAAATGCTGAGCAGCAGCTTTAATGTGTTTTGTATTTGCCAAACGGAACTCCGTCATTAGAGGAAGTGGGAGTCCCATTTAAGCTGCTATTAGCTGTAATGGCTGTTTTTTTTTCTTTTTCTTTTTCTTTTTTTGTTTGTCGTGCATGCAATTTTCGAACGTAACAGAATCCACTGGAATCCCTGCACTCCTGCTTGCGCGTTTTTAGTGGTCTGAGGCTCGTAAACAAGAACTCCAGAAACACTTTTTCAGGGACACCTTTCAGTTTTAATGATTTTGTCCCATGGTGTCGTGTTTATGTTGGCTAAACACAAAATTATTTTGTGTTTTTCAGCTCTATTTGTGCAGATGTTTTAGTTACATGGAACTTAAAAAAAAATGTATTAAACACACTGAAACAGACTTTTTCTCACATCCACCCTGTCCTTTCTTCTAGGTTCACTCTGTATGCCGTGGACAGCCGCGGTAGTCGGTCGGATGTGAGTTTTGTGACCGTCCGCACATCATGTCCAATGGTGGATGACAGCAAAGCAGAAGGTACACTGCCGTTCTCCTTCACTCCATTCACACGTGTGAATGAACAGAGCGAGCCGCGCGCCAGTGAAATGTCATCTTCACACCCATCTGAGGTGGCAGCTCTTCATGTTCTGTCTGTTTACGATTACATCATCCATAGTGGCTAGACCATTTTACTCGAACAGAATTCACAGGTCTGGCAGCAGTATGAATCACAGGGAAGTGCAGCACTCAAAATCCATGTCAAAGTAAAAGGAAGATGACAAAAAGTTCACTCAAAAGAAAGAAAAAATAGGACATTGCATGCAAGTCATAATGTGATAATACTTGTTAAGATTATTTAAGATGAATTATATTGAATATGCACTTGCAGTGTACTTCAAATCCAAAAAAAGAATTAGTTCACTTCCTGAACAAAAATTTACAGATAATGTACTCACCACTTGTCATCCATGTTCATGTTTTTATTTCTTCAGTCGTAAAGAAATTATGTTTTTTTGAGGAAAACATTTCAGGTTTTCTCTCCATATAATGGAGGGTGCCCCTAAGTTTGAACTTCCAAAATTCAGTTTAAACACAGCTTCAAATGGCTCTAAACGATCCCAGCCGAGGAAGAAGGGTCTTATCTAGCGAAACAATCGGTTATTTTCTAAACAAATTGACAATTTATATACTTTTTAACCTCAGGTTTCTTTACGACTGAAGTAAGAAAGACATGAACATCTTGAAAGACAAGGGGCTGAGTACATTATCTGTATTTTTTTGTTATGAAAATAAACTAATCCTTTAAAGTATGTTTTACATACAGTACATGTATGTTTAATACAAATAAAAATGCCAGTTAAATGTACTTAAAGAGAGACTTTTTTTAACACATTTAAAGGGATAGTTCACCCAACAATGAAAATGTGATGTTTATCTGCTTACCCCCAGGGCATCCAAGATGTAGGTGACTTTGTTTCTTCAGTAGAACACAAACAAAGATTTTTAACTCAAACCGTTGCAGTCTGGCAGTCATATAATGGCAGTCAATGGGCTCCATGAACATACACAAACAAAACCAAATTAAACCTTGCGGCTCGTGATGACACATTGAGTTCCTAAAACACGAAAAAATCGGTCTGTGCAAGAAACTGAAAAGTATATATTTTTTTTCCTCTGATCCACCGCAATATCCAACTGTCTTGAGCACATTCACAACAGCCGGCAAATGACTTGTCAGTGTGCTCTGGCATAGTAGACGCACATGCGGAAGTGGGGGCCTAATGGTTAGAGAGTCGGACTTGTAACCCAAAGGTTGCAGGTTCGAGTCTCAGGTCCGGCAGGGATTGTAGGTGGGGGGAGTGAATGTACAGCACTCTCTCCACCCTCAATACCACGACTGAGGTGAGTCCCTTGAGCAAGGCACCGTACCCCCAACTGCTCCCCGGGCGCCGCAGCAATGGCTGCCCACTGTGTGTTCACGGTGTGTGTGTGTTCACAACTGTGTGTGTGCACTTGGATGGGTTAAATGCAGAGCACAAATTCCTAGTATGGGTCACCATACTTGGCCTCACTTCACCTCCTTTTTTTTTTTTACGCTTATGCATCACTCATTGTTTACACAGAGAGTTTGTGGGTATGACGGCTACTCAAGATGGTAATTACTTGGTTTATCCTGATTTTGCAACCGATAAATAGCTAAAAGTTTACGTTTGCTTACGCAAACTCATCCGGGAGTGTTGACTTCACCATATTCCAACAGTTGAGCCTGAACAGCTGAAGTTAAGGTTGCTTGCTGTTCGTCACACGCCGGCTGTTGTGAACGCGCTCAGGATAGTTGAACATTGCGGTGGATCAAAGGTAGAAATTATATAAGTACTGTTCAGTTTCTTGCACAGACCGATTGTTTTGTGTGTTAAGACCTCAATGTGTCGTCACAAGCCGCAGGGTTTAATTTGGTTTTGTCTGTGTATGTTTTTTTTTTTTTACTCTTAAACCTGTGGATCCCATTGACTGCCATTATATGACTGACAGACTGCAACGGTTTAAGTTAAAAATCTTTGTTTGTGTTCTACTGAAAAAAACAAAGTTACCTACATCTTACCTATCCCTTTAAGTACATTGCTAGAAAGTGCACTTTTTAAATGATGCCAAATTAAAAGTAATTGATGTTGTAATATTCCTTTGTCATGCTTTAAAGAAGCTAAAGCAGAGTATAATTCTAACAGTAGTAAACAGACTTATGAAATTACATATAATTATGTACTTAAATGGGACTAATATAAACTATAATACACTTTCATTTAACATCAATGTATTGTCCAAAATCATTGCATTTAGTTTACACTTAAGCATATTCTTTTAAAGTGTATTATTTCCCTTATGACTACTAAGGTATAACTACCATAATAGCTAAGTATTGTAAAGTGCACTTCTTTTTCCACAAGAAAAAAAAAAATGGGCAGTCATTTGTCAGTGATTAAAAATGAGAGAAAACATCTGAAAAGCCCAGAAGATTTTCTTAGAAAGCTGGCTCTTTGAAAACACACAGTTCAGATTTCAGATGTCAGATCTACTTTCTCCTCAAACAGAGATTGCAGACAAAGTGTACAACCTTTATAATGGCTACACCAGTGGAAAGGAGCAACAGACGGCCTACAACACCCTGATGGAGATCTCCCCCCCACTGCTGTATCGTGTACAGCATCATTACAATTCCCACTACGAGAAGTTTGGAGACTTCGTCTGGAGAAGTGAGGACGAGCTTGGCCCAAGGTAAGGAAAACGAGTGAACAAAGCAGTGCTCCTGATGATAACACTGCAGTTCTTTGTCAGTCCTTTTCTTTTTTCTCTCAGAGACTAACCTCCATCTCCAAGAATTTACTAATTTCTTTACTGAGGACAATCTAAGGTAACATTTTAGATTGGGGAACACTCTTTACTATTAACATATTATTATCATATTGACTGTTTATTAGTACTTATAAAGCACAAATTAATGCATGGCCGTATTCTAGATTACTTAACCCTACCCAGTACCTAAAAATAACTACTACGACAACTACTCAACTATATAACAACTCTATATTCAGTAATCAGCAAATTATGAGTTTATTGAGGGAAACTCCTAGTTAATAGTGAATGTTATTAAATATGATATATCATTTAATCAAAATGGCATACATGTTAAAGCAAGGTAGCATAAGCACACTTTTCAAGCCAAACATTTCACAGAAAAGTTTGTTACGGTAGGTTTTAAATGATAAAACAATAGATATGGTATAAAAACGAATATAGCTTTCCTCTTGGAATTGTGAAGCATGCCACCATGATATGCTGTATTGGCAAAAGTATTGGCAGACCTGACCATTACACCATTAGGGACTTTAATGATATTGCATTTTAAATACATAGTCATTATTATGGAGTTGGTCCCTCAATTTGCAGCTATAACAGCTTCCACTCCTCTGGGAAGGTTTTCTACAAGGTTTCTGTGGGAAATTTTGCCCATTCATCCTGGCTGACACTCTCTGTTCCAGTTCATCCCAAAGGTGTTGGATGGGGTTGAGGTCGACAGGCCAGTCAAGTTCTTCCACACCAAACTCATCCAACCATGTCTTTATTGACCACAGTCATGCTGGAATAAAAAAGGGCCTTCCCCAGATTATCCCACAAAGTTGAAAGCATGGCATTGTCCAAAATGTCTTGTTATGGTAAAACATTAAGGCTGGAGTTTTCAACTCCGTCCCCCAAGACCCACTTTCTTGCCGAGTTCAGTTCAGCATACATTTGAACAAGCTAATCAAGGTCTTCACAATTAGAGAGTTATAGGCAGGTGAGTTTGAACAAGGTTGGAGCAAAACTCTACAAAAAAGTGGATCTCAAGGGCCAGAGCTGAGAACCTCTGCATTAAGGTTTTCTTTTCCTTAATGCCCATCCCCTGAAAAACAGCCCTAAACCATTATCCCTCCTTTACCAAACTTTATTGTTGACACAATGCAGCCAGGCAGTTGACATTCTCTTGGCATTTGCAAAACCATCAGACTGCCGAACAGAAAAGTGTGATTGGTCCCTCCACAGAACAGGTTTCCACTGCTCCAGAGTCCAGTGGCCACTCCATCCCATGTTTGGCATTGTACTTGTTGATGTGAGGCTTGCATGAAGCTGCTCAGCCATGGAAAGCCATTCCATGAAGCTCCCATTGCTTTTCTTTGCTGATATTAAAGGATTCATTAACTTCCAGAACAAAAATTTATTTACTCACCCCCTTGTCATCCAAGAAGTTCATGTCTTTCTTTTTTTAGTCGTAAAGAAATTCTATTTTTTGAGGAAAACATTTCAGGAATTTTCTCTATATAATAGACTTCTATGGTGCCCACGAATTTTTTTTTTTCTAAAATGCAGTTTAAATGCAGCTTCAGATGGCTCTAAACAATCCCAGCCAAGGACGAAGGGTCTTATCTAGCGAAACGATGTCATTTTATGGACGCTCTAGTTCAATACAGATAGGGGAGGTTAAAAAACTCCCATCTCATTTTCTCCCCCAACTTTAAAATCATCCTATATCGTTGCAGATGTACCAACCCAGTATTTACAAAGTGAACATGCAAAAACCAAACACAATTTACAAAAAAGGTAAAACAGCGATGAAGCGGTTTTGAAGTTGGGAGTTTTTTCGATCTACCCTAACTGACTTGAACAGGAATAGACAGAGTTCACGCAGAGCTAGACAAGACAAGCTTTTGTGGTTAAAAAGTTTATAAAAGGAAATTTTTTAGAAAATAACCAATTTTTCAAGCCCTTTGAAGCTGCATTTAAACTGCATTTTGGAAGTTCAAACCATAGAAGGGGGCACCATAGAAGTCCACTGTATGGAGAGAAATCCTGAAATGTTTTCCTCAAAAAACAATTTCTTTATGACTGAAGAAAGAAAGACATTAACATCTTGGATGACAAGGGGCTGAGTAAATCATCTGTAAATTTTTGTTCTGAAAGTGAACTGATCCTTTAATGGCAGGGGAACTTTGAAGCTCTACAGCTGTGGAATTATCACTCTGTGACCTACTCCGTGACTTTACACTGTCTTCTGCTTTGTGGCAGAGTTGCTACTGTTTCAGAACACTTCCACTTACCGATATTACCACTTGCAGTTGACTCTTTTATAGATTTTGGGTACTTAGACTTGGGACTTGGATGCTGACATGAACTCTGACTGCAGTTATGAATGAACTTGAACTTGGACTCGGGTGGACGCAAAAAAAAATTCAGAGAACAGACAAATCCACATCATGTGCAATATAAAAGAAAAAAAAGATTAAAAAAGACAATAATAACAACAACATCTCCCACTCAAACTCAATTGGTTAAAAACTAGGACTTGGACTTGACAACGTGGACTATGACTCAACACTACCATATGTTTGTAAATGCAGACCACATGGCGAGGTGCTTGATTGTATACATTGGTGGCAATGAGGCTGAACCTACAAAAATGTGCTTTTCAAAAAATGTGATATGTATCTGATGGATCATATACTTTAAACTACCTGATCACATTACAAAAACATATCTGTCAGAACTTTTTCGCAAGATGTGAAATATGTCACATAAGTACCATATAAGTACATATCACTGCAGTTTCCAACAGAAATAAACACACAAGGCAGTAAAACAGTGAACAGTTTCGTTTTCGTACACAGTTATGATTATAGCTTAATATGTTTCACTGTATTAACCAGATTGCTCGACAGCTCAACTGGCACAGAATTGGACTTAGAATGAGGAATCCTTGGGTACAAATCTGGTAAAAAAAAAAAACAAAAAAAAAAAACACATGACTCATGATAAAAGAGCTGAAAATGAGAGATGGAAAAACAAGCTGAAAATGGCATGCTTGCGATTGCGTTTTTACATCACATTCGCTTTTGTTCATACTATCAGGTAGGTTTAGGTATAGTGTACATGGCATGTTATTTAAAAACATCACAGACAAACACTTAATTGCATGTTTATTGCAATTAAATTAAAAAATATTATAATTTAAACTTATATTAAACTTTAGAATGTTTTGTTGACTCACTCAAGTAGGACTTCAGTCCATTTTTAAATGTACATTCATAATTACTTCTAATGTCTTTAGATACTGTTTGTGCACTGCTTAAAGGCCACTTGCTGTCATGTAGTGTTATTGTACATTCATACATATGTAAGTGCTGCTTGAGAATTTGTAGGTTTTAATGGAACAGCCTCTATATTTTTAGGCAAAACACAAAGAGGAAGTGTGCACAGTCCCTTCCACCGGCCCCTGGTTTAGCTCTGCTTGGCTGGGGCCGTCAGAAGGTTGCCATCCTAAACTCTCTGTGAATGTTTGTGTAATCTGTTCTCTGGCAGAACTAGCAGGGGAATGAAACAGAGACCACCAATTACAGTTCATTTTCCCCTTTTTGGAAGGAACCAATAATCTTTATGAATATCAACACAGGCTTTGCATTAGGATTAAATAGCATATTTTTGGAGCAGTAATGCTTGTCCTAAAAGAGGGCATGTGTTTCATGAAAATTCTTTCAAAACAACTTTGGGTCGTATTGTGTGTTTGAAGATAAAAAAGGAAATATAATTGTGGAGGAGACGCAACTTTATAATGGATGTGTGCGCTATGCACTTTTTACTATATTAAACTTAAAAAGTTTAAACCAGATGCATATTAACTTCTTTGAAATGTAATCTTTGCATTTATGTTGTTTTGTATTTTTTCTTGTCCCAGTTCATCATTTAAAAACGTGTACATAAGCCAATAATTATTCTGAATCATTTTTAAGGTTAAAACTACTTTTTGAAGCCAGTCTCTTTTGATTAAAGGTAAAGTTTTTTTTTTTTTTGTTGCAACAAAATAGTTTTTTGCATGTTAAGTACCATAGTGACTTTGATTTTAAAGGTTAGGTTGCTGGCCAATTATACGACCTCAGTGAAGTGTAACACTAACAGCTCTCTTTCTGGTCTCCACAGGAAGGCCCATTTGATCCTGAGACGAACGGATCGGATCAGTCTGTTCTGCCGCTCGCTGCTCCGCAGTGGTTTCATCCAAAGCCGAACAGAGAGCGTGCCATACATGCTGTGTCATAGCGATGACACGAGACCGGGCAGCACTTTATGGCACAGTTCGCTTCACGAAACCCGGCTAGCCTGCCTGGAGAAAGTCATATCAGTGCAACGCAACATATATGGAAAATCAAAATTACGATGAGACAGGAGACGTTTGGACTCGACCTTCTCTCTTATTGGTCTCCAGCTTGGCTGTTCTTTTTCTAAATCCAAATGACTTTGAGACTGTGAGAGGAGGTTTTGTTGTTTCTTCTTCTGATTTTCTTTTTTTTTTTCAATTAATTCTTCTTTTCCAAATGCAGAGAGCCTCGGATTGATTTATTATTGTTATTCTGATTAATATTTTTATTTATTATTTTTCTCTTGTAAGGACATCAGTTTTGGTCGAAAGACTAAACGACTGAGGGACTATTTACGAATGTAAGAATTTAACTGCATGGTGCTGCAGAACTCCAAACCAGGTTCCCTGATACTCATTTTGCAAACATATCTCTTGGAATACCTAGCCAAGCAAGTCAAGGACATGTTCTCTCGGTGGTTTTCCTTCTTTTATATTCAACCCTTTTTGACATCGATTCTATTAATCTTTTTTATGGTTTTGCCACAATTAATTGAGGAAACTGTCTAAGAATATTGTCATGGTCACAGTAAATGCTTTTGAGAACAAGTATAGTCCTGTCACGCATATAATCTTTAGCCAAAAGAATGTTCCTTTACAGTGTCCAAAGAAATGGAAGGGGGTATTGCTGGCCAATGAGACCAACAGATTTCATCAAAGTGAATCATCTAATGTATCTGGCAAAGGGTTGTGGTACAAAAGAAAGCATTGTGTAGAACTATTCTGTAAATGATTGTCTGGGAACAAAGTGTTGTTGAAAATGCAGTTGGAATTGAACAAACGGTAAGAACTTAGCCTCAACACTTTTTCAGTAAGTAAGTTGCTATATTCCATGCTATATTCATTGTGATAGTTAAATATGCTATTGTAAATACAATTGTAAATGCAGTATGTAATAAGTGAATATGATTTTTGGTGTCTGTGGGGGGTCTATTAAATATGTATATAGAATCTCAAGACGTTCTCTCTGTTTAATCTGAAGATATGAGAAGAATCATTTCAATTGAGGAAAATTCTGTTTTACTGCCTCACTGGAAATCTGTATGACAGACATATAATTATATTGTATATATTTACAGTGCATTCAGAAAGCATTCAGACCTCATTCACTCAGTCTACACTCTGTACCTCATAATGACAAAGTGAAAACATACTTTTAGAAGTATCTGTACATTTTTTTTAAAAAGTTAAAACTGAAATAATACATTTACATAAGTATTCAGAAGTATTCAGTACTTAGTTGAAGCACCTTTGGCAGCAATTACAGCCTCAAGTCTTTTTGGGTGTGACACAACAAGCTTTACACACCTGAATTGGGGGATTGTCTGCCATTCTTCTTTGCAAATCCTCTCAAGCTCAGTCAGGTTGGATGGGAACCATTTCCAGGTCTCTCCAAAGATGTTTGATAGGGTTCAAGTCAGGGTTCTGGCTGAGCCACTCTAGGACATTCACAGAGTTGTCCCTAAGCCACTGTGTCGCCTTGACTGTGTTCTTAGGGTCATTGTCATGTTGGAGGTGAAACCTCGGCCCAGTCTGAGGTTCTGAATGCTCTGGACTAGATTTGCATTAAGGCCATCTCAGTTTTGATGCATTGAGCTTTTCTTCTACTCTGATGAGTCCCTCAATCCCTGGTGCTAAAAACAGCCCCACAGCATGAGGCTACTACCAGCACACTTTACTTTTGGGATGATACTCTGCAGGTGATGAGCAGTGCTAGTTTCCTTCAAACATGATGCTTACAACTGAGGTTCATCAGACCAGATAATCTTGTTTCTCAGAGTCTGAGGGTCCTTTAGGTGTTTTCATGCTTTTCACTGGGGAGAGGATTGAGTTTGGCCACACCACTATAAAGCCCAGATTGGTGGAGAGTTGCAGTGATGTTTGTCCTTCTGTAGGTTTCTCCCATCTGCATATATGATCATGGAGCTCAACTAGAGTGACCATCAGGTTCTTGGTCACCAGTCTAGACAAGGCCCTTCTCCATCAATTGCTCAGTTTGGCTGGGCGACCAGCTCTTGGAAAAGTTCTGGTTATTCCAAACATTTTTCATTTGAGAATTATGGAACCCACTGTGCTATTGGGAACCTTTAGTGCAGAAGACATTTTTTGTGGCCTTCTTCATATCTGTGACTCGATACAATCCTGTCGCTGGGCTCTGCAAGCACTTCCTTTGACCTCATGGCTTGGTTTCCGCTCTGATATGCATTGTCAGCTGTGAGGGCTTTCACAGAGAGGTGTGTGCCTTTCCGAATCATGTCCAATCAATTTAATTTACCACAGGTGGACTCAAGGTGTAGAAACATTTCAGCACTGATCAAGACAAATGGGAGGCACCTAAGTTTAATTTAATGTGTTGTTGCAATGGTCTGAATACTTATACTTACTTATACTTAAATGTGATATTTCAGTTTTTCTTTTTAATAAATTTACAGACATTTCTAAAATTCTGTTTTCACTTTGCCATTATGAGGTACATACTGTACATTAATGAGAAAAGAAAAATGCTCTTATGTCCCCACCAATGTAAAAAGCAAAGCTACACCCTTGGCATGAACACAATACATATACATAACATGCAAAACATAATGTTCTGTGTTAATGCACATGATGTTTACATTCATGTTGAATCATTTTAAATATCTCAGTGAGACTACTACAATAGTGAAATTTCAACACCATCAGCATATATAATAAAAAAACATCTGAGACTTTGGGGATATTTTGCCCACTGTAAATTGTGTGCACAAACCCCCAGGGTCCAGTTTATTTATAAAATCCAATTGTTAGTTCATGTCTCCATGTATTTTGGTCTATGTACTGTGTAACCAATTATGTAACCAAGTGGTTACCCTAAACTGTATACTTCAGTTAAACAAAATAGACTTTGCGCAAAATATAATAGTGGTCCCCCATATGCTTGTAGTGCAACTAGTGAAATTATTATTCAGTTATGAGCAAGCATGGCACAGGCAAACTTTATGGTTTTAGTTAACACTGCAACCTCTTTCTTTGTTCAAACCTCACAAGTCTGTGGCTAGGAGATACACATCCATCAAAGATGCCAATGTGAGACTTTATTCAAGCCAGTATTTAGATGCAAGGAGGCATTCGAAGAACTGTCACAGGAATGAAGTATGCAGTGTTGTCAGATTACATGAGCATGTTTCTTCCAAACCTTTGTTGAGAACTACATTTGTTTTCTGGGTGCAGTTTAGTATGCCTCAGTATTATGTTTTGCTTCAAAGCTAATTTGAAGCAGTCTTTGTCTATTAACTTATGTTCCGGCATCCATGCAAATGTGGATTTAATTTTGCTTTTCTTTTCTTTCTATTGAGTGATCCACTTTGAATTTATCTAATCTTATAAATTGAATACCTTTAACTTTCGAAAGAATAATATATAGATTTAAATACCTTTTAATACACATTCACATTCAGAGTTTGTCTAACTCAAGGTAAGTGTTAATGTATTTTCAGTTGATCATAGTTCTTGCTTCAACAGCCAAGAAAAGTCTCTTTGTTAACAGAATAAAGTTTGTTTCTCATTGTGAAGCATCTGGGGGCCCAAAACAATGAAATGAGTGTTCCTAGTTGGAGTTCCACTTTCTGTTGTGAGTTTAAAAACTATATCACACGTAGCTGGAAATTTCTGTTCATTTACGTAAATGAGAAAAACAACTAAATAATGGTAGACCCAGTAGCCTTGGTTTGAAGAAATCGATCACACTGGAAGCCGAAAAAGTTATTTTTCTCACTGAACAACACTTGGATTATCGTGTCCGCCACAGGCCCCCACACCTGCTGCCTGTCCCATATAGCTGTCATGCAAGTGTTTTGTCCATAAGGAGGTGGCCCCATGTTGTTTGCTTGGGCTGAGCCCAGTCACCAGGCACTCACCTTCAAGTTTCTCTCCAAGCCCTGGCTCAAGGAGAAGACTTCGGTATCCCAACCCCAGGCAAGGTATTTTTTTTCTAAATCCTATCTCAGAGGACAATGTTGGATCACACTTTTGCCTCTGACAGTTGTTTTTCATCCCAAGGTTGCTGAGGCACTTCAAACCCTCCACGTGTTAAGGTAGTAATTCGAGGAGGGCCTTGGATATTCATGTTCACCTTCAGTAGTCAAAATTGGGTGGTTTGTGACCAAGTGTACTTAGCTGAAAAAGATGGATTGTCCTCTACGGGTAGGGTGTGACTTGCTTCAAGTGAAGAATTTCAAGCTTCTTGGGGTCTTGTTTACACATAGAGGCCAGTGCATTGGTTATACTGGACCACCAGATTGAAGTGCCTCAGCGACCTTGGGACATGTGTTATCTGGAGTTCCTGGTTCAGGATCTGTTTTTCCAAATTTCTTGAAAGGCTGAAAAACGACCGTCAGAGGCCAAAGTGTGATCCAACGTTGTCCTCTAAGATAGGATTTAGAAAAAAGAGGAGGACCTTTCCTGGGGTTGGGATACTGATGTCTTCTCCTTGAGCCAGGTCTGGGAGAGAAACTTGAAGGCGAGTGCCTTATGAAAAGATTTAACAGTTGATCTTTGTTCTGACCTATGGTCAGGAGCTTTGAATAGTGACTGAAAGTAAAGGAAGGAAAGGAAAGGATGTGTGGCCAAGTATGGTGACCCATACTCGGAATTTGTACTCTGCATTTAACCCTCTGTTGCTGAGGATGTTTTGGGGCCCTGAAGAAGTTTTGATGTTTCGTTTAAAAGTTTAAATATCAAGCTTTTTTTACTAGATACATCTTTCGTGTCTCTGTGTCATGTATTCGCTGAGTTTCAGTTCATTTTAATGACACGTTTCTGAATGAAGATCACAGAGACCAATGTGGCAGACAGCACACCCTGTTTGTTTTCTTTATTTTGCAAAAGCACAACGTTTTTTGTTATTATGAGTGTATACAAATAAAATTAGACCCTTTACAGATTAATTTGATGTATTGCTCTTATCTGTACAATCAGAAATGAGAGAGTAATTGAAGTTCCTTTTTGGATTATCAGAGAAACTGCCACAAACCGTGCCGACGCGTTTGTCGACCCCAGAGGGTTAACCCCATCCAAGTGCACACACACCGTGAACACACACCCAGAGCAGTGGGCATATTGCTGTGGTGCCCGGGGAGTAGTTGGGGATTTGGTGCCTTGCTCAAGGGTCCCACCTATTGAAGGTGGAAGAGAGTGCTGGTTTTTCACTCACCCCAACAATCTCTGCCAGACCTGACACTCGAACCCACAACCTTCGGGTTACAAGTCCAACTCTCTAACCATTAGGCCACAACTGCTCCTAAAGGAGTGGGACTGTGAGTATAAGGGAGTGAAATAAGCAATTTTTTGGAAGGTGGATTAGCTAACCCTTAGAGACCTTGGAGGCTATCAGAGAGGCCTGGAGTCGCTGCTCCTCAGCATCAAAAGGAGCCAGCTGTGGTGGTTCAGGCATCTGGTCAGATGCCTTCTGGGAAACAACCAGCCATGTCCAGCTGGGTAGAAGCCCCAGGGGCAGACGCAGGATTCTAGAGGGAATGTATCTCCTGAGTGGCCAGAAACTCTCTTATTGATGCCGCCGAAGATGTAACATCATCCTATCTGAAGGAAACCTAAAGGCTAGGATATAAATTCCTAAAATTTGTGTGCAAATTCCACCTCGGAGTAACAATAATCCTGTTCTGAGAAAGATGAGAGTGGCAAGGGAAAAGTGTGGTGCGCTCTCCTCCCCCATGGCCTCAGGGATAGTGCTGACTCCCCAAGGCTCGGGCTTGTGCAGTTCCTCAGAGACCGCAGAAGTAATTTTCATCTGTTTTTAATTTGGTCTACTGACTGATCGAATCCTTCAAACTTTTTTGACATAGTCCTTGACTTTTGGTCTTTCTACAATCTTTTTTGTGCTTGCATGTATTCAACAAATATATTACATAGTCTCGTTGTGTGACTGTGAGTGACTGAATGCTCAAACAGAAGGGTCCACTAAGTAGTGCGTATGGACCAAAAGCATCCATCAGTGATTGCAGTCAGTGGAATTAATTCTGAAAAACTGTGTGCGAGAGAGCAAAACACAGTCTTAAGTGTTGTCCAAGACCTTAGGTATTGTCCAAGGTATTTACAGAGGTGATTTTGAGCATTTGAGAATATCATATGCCACTTTATTTGACAAAATTAGCTGTTTCAGACAAGCTTTACTGAGAAAAACAAATCTATTCAATAAACATTGACTGTTCTGCTTCCACTTTCTAATTTTAAGTATAGGAGAATCCAAGAAAAAAAAAAGAAGAAAGACTTGATTACAAAGTCATCATGGATAAAAACCAGTGGTAACATTATAGTATGTGACTACATTTTCTTTTTTCCGGAAAATGATTAGATCAGATCCAGTCAGCGTTGTATTTTCCAAAAGCATAGTTTGCCAACTATGGTTGCAAGTTCCGTCATTACCAGCATAGTTCAGTGATTTGGTGTTTCCCAAATTCACAGTTCCAATGAACATTTGCAAACAGCATTGCAAAGCTGTGTGGTTGGAACTACAGCTCTGGATTTGTGGTTAGATGTTTCGTTAGTTTCTTGTTAGTATGACATGTGGACTCACATAGATCATGCACATGAGCAAAATAAGCACAAAAAAGGGAGAAAATAGCGAAGCAGACCTCAGACCTGTGTTCATTATTTGCAGTAATTATCTGATATTATTTGATCTTGAACTGATGCATGAGGTGATTAATGACATTCCTACATCTTCAGGAAACTGTCTGGACTAACGAGTTCTCCAACAGTGCATTTAATATGGTAGTTAAACAGCAAGTTACATCATTGTTCGGGAAACGCACCCCTGGACATTGGCTTGTCAGTTCTTTAGAGTCATTGACATGACCTTTGTTCATTGGTCACTGACACAAGAACAAGAGCCTGTCCTAGTAAATGAACTGCAATTTCAATCGTGTAGGAATTTCTGAGGAGGACAATTAATAAGTATGGAGATGATGTGGCTTTCAACCTCCCCTGCAGAGATGCAGCTGTATACAGATGGCATGCAAATGACAGTAGGACTGAAAGTTGATTGAAAATATGGTTCAGATGTTGTTGACGTTACAGTCTGCCTACAAGCAATTACATGTAAATGATTTAGGATGAAAAGAAAAACATTGAATGCAGAGAAGCATGCAGAAGTGCATTGGATGGCTGATGTTCCATTAGTCAGAGACAAAACAACCATCAACCATACTGTTTGCTAACATTAATTTTTTTAGCATGCAATAACGGTTCTTCCAAGTTGATAAACCATTTGGGTTTTTTTGGATGAAACCCAAATGGTTTATCAGTAAGGTATGCTTATTTTGCCTTGTAGTAAATTGGTTTAAACAACAGTTTCTGCGACTCAAGCTCTAATGTTTCCGTAGTCACGCTATGCATGTCAACACAAATTAGTAAAAGAAAACTGAATTTATAATCTATCTACATTCAGTATCTACCACAAAAACTGAATCCAAACCCAAAATGCTGAAATGGTCAAAAAGTGGACAATACCCCTGAGCAGCTACTTTATTTCTCCATCATGTAGTGTAGAGAAATAAAGTTAATCATTCAGCATTTTAATTCATTTTTTAAACTGTGAAACATCAGGTATGTTTGCAGAGTACCAAAGTATGACACTAACAGTAAAACTACACAATAGGATTCCTTGTTAACATTAGTGCAGTATTCAGTGTTTAATCTAGGGTAATGTTCATTTATAAATATACTACTATTTAGTTCTAATTTTGTTCATATGTTAAATTATGTTAACTTACACCACTGTAAATCTTAAAAATGTATTAGTATATACATATAAATCAATGTAAACCCAGATTACTATATTCTGTAAAACTGTGAGTCATTGTTACTTCATGTTAGCTGTTGCATTATAAACTAATGTTACAGTGAGGGAAAATAATTATTTGATCTCCTGCTGATTTTGTACATTTGCCCACTGACAAAGAAATGGTCAGTCTATAATTTTAATGGTAGTTCCCTTTCGATACTTTCACTCGTACTGCGTCTGTAAAGACGCTTATGGGAAAAGCTCCTTTTCTCCTGAGACTGAAGCATTTCAATAACGCAGTGTAACTGCACGGCCATTGGTTCGTGCAGTGTTAAAGAAACGAACCAATGGCTCGGCAGCGGAGATGCACAAACCTATGGCGATGATTCGCGCCCGATCGCGCCAAAAGGGGCGGAGCATCTGGCTATATAAGCGAGCATTTCGCCATAGGGAACTCAGATCCTTCTTCTTCAGCGACGACTTCTGATCTTCGCAGAGACTGACTACGCAGACTTCGCTCAAGCAAGCCTCTTCTTCGCCGTTGACGAGCCTCGCAGCGGATCTTCACTGCTCGGCGGATTGACGCTCCGGAGCTGATTCCCTGCTGCTATCCGGCGAACATCTAAAAGAGCAGGCTGCTCTCAAGAGCACCATGGGCCGTGCCACTGAGACGAGATCTCTTAACACAGGCGAACAGAACGATATGGCACCCCCAACCGGAATTGTGGGCGCTACACGTTTGGGCTCTAGACAGGAGCCTTTAAGTCTCCCTGAGTCGGTTTTGAGTACTATTTCACAGGCTAGAGCACCCTCTACGAGGCGGCTCTACGATCTCAAGTGGTCTGTCTTTTCTGCCTGGTGTTCCACCCGCGGTACGGACCCAATTTTATGTGACATATCTGTGATATTGTCCTTCTTGCAAGAGCTGTTGGATAAGGGGAGATCCCCTTCCACGCTCAAGGTCTATGTTGCAGCTATAGCGGTATTCCATGACCTTGTAAACGGTCAATCTGTGGGAAGGAACGACTTGGTCGTTCGTTTCTTAAAGGGGTCAAGGCGGATTAATCCCCCTCGCCCCATTACGGTTCCGTCTTGGGACTTACCCACAGTGTTGAGGGCCCTGAAGGGCCCTCCCTTCGAACCGCTTCAGTCCATAGGCCTTCGCCCCCTGACGTTGAAGACTGCCCTGCTATTGGCATTAGCATCAGTCAAACGCATGGGTGATTTACAGGCGCTCTCTGTGAGCCCCGTTTGCTTGGAATTCGGGCAAAATGACTCTAAGGTCATCCTGAAGCCAAAGCATGGGTATGTTCCCAAAAGTCTCTCTACACCCTTTAGAGACCAGATTATTTCCCTTTTGGCTCTTCCTCCTACGGAGCAAGACCAGGGATTTAACCCTCTCTGCCCTGTCAGGGCTCTGAGATGTTATATAGAGCGTTCTGCCCCTTTTAGGCAGTCAGAACAGCTGTTTGTATGTTTTGGTGGCCGCACCAAGGGGTGTTCGGTCACAAAACAGAGATTATCCAAATGGATTGTGGAAGCCATCACGCTGGCTTACTCCTCTTTGGGCCTACAATGTCCCATGGGAGTAAGGGCCCATTCAACGAGGGGCATCGCCTCGTCTTGGGCGTGGTCTAGTGGGGTTTCCATTGCAGAGATTTGTGCGGCGGCAGGCTGGGCCTCACCGTCCACATTTGCTAGATTCTATAACTTGGACGTTCCAGTCTTACAGACTCGGGTCCTTTCCACATAGTGGTAGGTT
>NC_133365.1:7456056-7515371 GCF_049309525.1 Garra rufa | reverse complement strand
CATTTCCACTGGTATGTATGTATGTATGTATGTATGTATGTATGCATGCAATACATCAAGCAATGTGGGGCAGCCGTGGCCTAATGGTTAGAGAGTTGGACTTGTAATCCAAAGGTTGCAGGTTCGATTCTCAGGTCCGGCAGGGATTGTAGGTGGGGGGAGTGAATGTACAGCACTCTCTCCACCCTCAATACCACGGCTGAGGTGAGTCCCTTGAGCAAGGCACCGATCCCCCAACTGCTCCCCGGGCGCCCACTGCTCCGGGTGTGTGTTCACGGTGTGTGTGTGTTCACTACTGTGTGTGTGCACTTGGATGGGTTAAATGCAGAGCACAAATTCCTAGTATGGGTCACCATACTTGGCCTCACCTCACTTCCTTTCCTTTCCTTCCTTTTCCTTCAATGTAGTTACATGGGCTAGGGTTATATGGGGTATAGCAATTGATGTTAATCTCTCAAAAGACAGCAGTTACCATTTTCACATGCACTTCTTTTTTTTTATAGCTCCTAGAATTGGCAAATCAACTGTGCTATCATCTCCAATTCCATTATCTGGAATTTGGGCAGGATTGGCCAAATATGGTGAGTACTGACACCTGCACCTATTCATCAACACTATTTCTCTGGAAATATTGTTGACTTATTGTTTTGTCTGTTTGTTTGAAGGAGGATGAAGGCAGTTGACGATATCAATTCAATGGCCACCAGATGCATCATTGCAGCCTGAAACCACCAGTTAACTGCGATGAAGACTGCATTCCTGAACAACTCTACTGTGACAGCTCAGATGTTACGGTCCATAAAAGTAAACTTCACTGTTTACTCAGTTGTTTCAACTGAACAACTGCAAAATAGTTGTGAAGGGATCCTTTTGGCCCATATCTCCAACAAGAATCAATGGTAAGTCCAATGCAACAATTAAAAATAAAAATATATATTGTTTATTGATTTACAACACCCTAAATACATGTTATGTCCCTCCAGGATATTTACATCAGTTGGTGTGTGAGGAAAGCACAGAGGACCATCAGAGACTCCAGCCACCAGAGCCATGGATTACTCTCATCGTTACCATCAGGCAGAAGTTATTGCAGAACCTGCACCAGCAGACACATTTTTCCACTGGCAATTAGACTGCACTGAACTTGTACCAGAAACAATACACAGCACATCAAGCTCATATGCACTGCTCTCTATCAGTTGCACTGTCTGGACTCTAACTCACTATTATTCTGCACCATGACATTCTGTTTGCACTAATTCATTCCACACTGCGCTGCAAAGGTATGCGTACTGTGATTATTGTTTTAATTTCATGATCTCTGTATAGCATACTATTTACCATATTGTTCTCTACCTGTATTGAGTCCCTTATATGTGTGTGTTGCCTATATATTGAACATTTGTTGTCTTTACTGTCATGCTGCAGTTTGCACAAAAAAAATGTCACCGCCTGTACACTTGTGATCATGGTATTGTGAAAATAAAGTGATATGATTTGAATTGGTCACATGTCTTTTGTCCGTCAGTTGTACTGTAGTGTGATGAATAACAACCGAAATTGTTCATGACATGGAAGGGGATTATTAAGATAGGGATATGGATAAGCAAGAGGAAGAAAACCAAGAGAGCTCTGATGATGAGCAGGAAACTGAATGTGATTCTATGATGCTGAAGACATTTAACCATGCATGCATTTGGGAGGCTTCATCTGGTTAAAATAACATGGTTTTAACATAACACATTTTTATTTCTCTTGAATATCATTTGTCTTAATATGTTACTGTATCTGTCTTAGTGATGTATTGCACAAAGTATTGGATAATAACGTATGGTAAATATTTTTTATTAGGAATGGTGTTTGGTAAATACACCATTTAGTTTAGTTAACAATACACATAATTACCATGAGTGTTTTAATTAAGATGTGACATTTGGTCATATTAATGACCTTCATTACATGAAGGGAAGGCTGAAAGATTCATTAGAAGAGACTGCAACTATATTGCTACAGGCACTTTATGCACAGCTGAGGGTGATGGACCAGGGAAAGATCAACACAAATCCTGTACTGTATAATAAATAAGATGAGCATGCACATTACTGATGTTTTGCAAAGATGGACAAAGGACAAAGATGAGGAATATTTGACAAAGATACAAATGATGTCTTTTATATTATGATCCTTTGCATTGAATGAATTGTATGGCTTTTGCATAAACCACACTGTCTGTACCTTTTCTTACTGAATGACACACTGACATTGTGTAATAGTACAAAGAAGTGTCACAATATGTATTGGTTGTTTAAACTGGTGTCTTAATTTCCTGTCATCACTGTGTTCTTGCTCCTGATCTAATTAAATAAATGGAGCGCAATTCAAATAGGAAATGTCTATTCTTATTCTAAGATAACTATGACTTGCAACTTACATATTGGCAAATTGTTGAAAAGACAATCTAAAAAATGTGACTCAGCACAGTGTGTTGTCCATGATGAGAATAGATTTGTGTGTTTTTACTGCCCTTCCATCTCCAGGGGCCCAGTAGAGTCCCATGGAAGAGCAAAAAAATGAACATTTCAAATGGCTGTAAATCAGTGTCTGATTATAATGTCAAAGAGAAAATTGGCAGGACAACTACTTATGCTATGTTAATTACATAATGTTGGACACAGTTTTCAAACATACATGGAAATGTGGTATAAAGGTGTTTTAAAAAGTGATCTTAGTAAAAAACAAATTTCAGCCTGCCTCTTAAATATGTCATAGATATTTACACAATGAACATGTTTAGATAAACCTTTGTTCAAAAAAGATTGCATTTTCCACTATTTTAATATTAAACATTTTAAACTACATTACCCACAAACCTCTTCCATTCTATCTATAGAACACGAAAAAATGGCGCTGTTATTTGTAGTTTAAGATCTGCTTAGGGTTAGGGTTAGGATCTCTGTAAATTAGGAAGTTCTCACAACATAGCAACACTTCGTTGTTAACTGAAGGTATTACTGATGTAATAAGAGCAACACGGACTTTGCAACATTAAGCGTTGTTTTTCATTTGGATTAAAAGATAGTCCAATCACAGCGAGTTCCAAATGGCAACCCAATTGAACAGTCGTCTCACTTACTTGTCCACATATGGTCATTTATAACAGGTTCTTCCGGGTTCTTGTGGCAAATACAAATATTCAGTTAAATATTTATTTGTCCCCACTCAACATAAAACTGGAACAACAGATTGGATAGTTTGGTTAACTTGATGCAGCAATAGATTTGATTACTGGGATAATTTTTATTTTTTTAAATAAGGGCATAATGGTTCCCATTAAAATTATCAAATTATGTTCACACTAATATAAATGTATGTACAATATTTAAACTCAAAACTTAGATATAAATTGCTGTGAACAATAATTCAAAATATTTAATTTGCTTTCAAAACAAAAAAACATGCACCTCTAATGATTATTTTAACATGAAGCTTTTTCCTACTGTTTAATTTAGCTTTTGTAACATTTACAGTGTATTAAGGGTAAACAATTAATCACTTCTGCTTCCTGGAAATGGACCTTACAAAATTGCAATTCTTAGACCTGACAGATGAACTATAAGAATAAAATAATGAATCACACATTTTGTAGTCATTTCCCAATGTTTATTGACATCAAACTTTTCACAGATAAACAGTGCCCAGAACAGCATTCTCTCTCTCCAGTTTGTGCCATTACGAAAGAAAAAAAAAAGACAAAACAAGTAGTTGATTGTATTTGAAATGCATTTGCATAGAGGTAATTAAAAAATAGGCAATAGAAAACCCCTTAAAAAGATTGTCTAATATTCAAAAATAAAAAGAGAATTTGTTTACAGAAAACGTTAAGATGCCAGATAATATTCAATGCTTATGTTTAACAAACTAATAGGCCAAAAAAAATGATTAGAACAATACTTCAATATTTTACAATTATTACCTTTAAAAATATATCTCTCCTGTAATTGTTGTTTGCTTCTATTGTGACTAAATGCAAGACAAATTATTGGTTAATAACAATTAAAATATAAAGATAAAGATAAAGATAAAGATAAAGATAAAGATAAAGATAAAGATAAAGATAAAGATAAAGATACGTTATTTTCATTGTAGTTATACAACGAAATTTGTTTGGTAGCTCAAAAAGACCAGCAGCAATAAAACAAGAAAGCAGCACAGATAAACATATTAAACATAGTAAAATTATGAAATAAATAAATGTATAAAATAAATAAAATAAAAAGCCACTTAGTATAGTAAAAGACAAATAAATTTAAGGAATAGAAATGTAACAGTATTTACAGTGTGCTAGTTAAGTACAAATATGAATGTCCCATAAAATATTATTATTATTTAACTTTCTCCTCTACAGTCAACACTCCCATCTCTACTGTGGTCACTCCTGTCACTATCACTGTATATGTATATACATAAGTAGTCTGTGAGAAATCCTGCAAGACAGGAAGAAAGAGAATTTATCACATGATGAACAACAAAAACATTGACAACAGATGGCAGATGACTGTAGCGTGTAAACAGAACGCTATCGTCCGTTGGTGTGGATGCTAAAATAGTTCTTATTGTTGTTCTTGCTCTTGGTATGAACCGCTTTAAGCAATCTGATTTGGCCAAATTTACCAATGATCTGATTTGTGACAAGATAAACTAGCATTTCCAGACTTGTGCTTCTTAGACAGATGTGTTAAATAAAAATCAACATAAAAAAAGGCTCTGAGCCTCTGAGGTGTGGGCAGATATCATGTACTGTTAGAACAGGAAGAGGCAGTGCCAATTTGTAAAGGTTAATATAGAGAGAATACAATGGACTTAATATGAACTGGATTGGTATAAACACTCTGACTACTTACAATGGACACAATTAACATGAGAGTTGAGGCAATGGCCAATGACAGAAGTAAAAGTGAAAAATCTGAGAATTTTGTTTGAGTACACTTGTACAATATCATATATATATTGATATATGATATTGCAGTACAGTTCAGTCAAGGTGCTCAGACCAACATTGACATACCATTGGAATGTTTGCCTTTGCTTTTGGTCTTTTCCATAAATGCACAACATGGCCCAATTCAAATCCCATGACAGGCCTTCCTTTGGTCTTCCCTTTACCCTGAAACAAAGAGAAATACACACATGTTGAGACAATGTGCTAAACAAAATCTGTGACCAAAATATTTGAGAGGAAGGACTGTAAGGAAAGTCATTATTAACACCTAAAATAAGGATGCGTTGATTAAAGCAAATCAGTTATGGCTAAATGTCTTCAACATTACTGTGAAAGATTGAATCATTGAAGGACTTGTTTAGCCTCTTTGACAGCTTCTTCAAGATCAGCATTGGGAGCTTTGAGTTCAAGTTCCCTGTTAATTCTAGCAGCTTTCTGACAGAATTGGTCAAAATTATGAGATTTTAAAAATGTCATGATAAATCACAGAAAGAGAGAGAGCAAAACTATGTGTAGATTAATTATGGATTACAGTTCATACAGTGATGGCTTTTACCAGAGATGGCTTCTTAAAAGTAGGGATGCACCGATACGAATCGGCCGATCATGCTTGCGCGTTTTGTCAGTAAAGCCGGTTCTGTAATCAGCGGTAAATGCCATCAGGTGCGTGATTTCACGTTGAGCCGTATATACTACACACAGCCGTTGTTTACCGACGAGCTGCGCAAATCAATGTTCATTATCAGTGTGAATGTGCGCAGCTCGTCAGTGAACAACGGCTGTGTGTAGTATATACGGCTCAACGTGAAATCACGCACCTGATGGCATTTACCGCTGATTACAGAACCGGCTTTACTGACAAAACGCGCAAGTGATCGGCCGATACGGATCGGTGCATCCCTACTTAAAAGAGCTCCTGGAGTAGGTGATCTGACATAACTGCAAGACAGAAAAAAAAAATACTGAATTACAATTACTTCACAAAAACTTTTTAAAGTGTGGTAAGCATTGTGGTTACTGTGCTTTACAAATAGTATACCGTAAAATCAAAAAACCATAGTAAGCTTTGTGGTTAGTGTGCATATCCTACAAATACCACAGTAAAACTACAGTTACAGTGGTAAAACCATAGTAAGCTTTGTGGTTAGTGTGCTTATACTACAAATACCACAGTAAAACTACAGTTACAGTGGTAAAACCATAGTAAGCTAGTGGTTAGTGTGCATATCCTACAAATACCACAGTAAAACTACAGTTACAGTGGTAAAACCATAGTAAGCTTTGTGGTTAGTGTGCTTATACTACAAATACCACAGTAAAACTACAGTTACAGTGGTAAAACCATAGTAAGCTTTGTGGTTAGTGTGCTTATACTACAAATACCACAGTAAAACTACAGTTACAGTGGTAAAACCATAGTAAGCTAGTGGTTAGTGTGCTTATACTACAAATACCACAGTAAAACTACAGTTACAGTGGTAAAACCATAGTAAGCTAGTGGTTAGTGTGCTTATACTACAAATACCACAGTAAAACTACGGTTACAGTGGTAAAACCATAGTAAGCTAGTGGTTAGTGTGCTTATACTACAAATACCACAGTAAGACTACAGTTACAGTGGTAAAACCATAGTAAGCTAGTGGTTAGTGTGCTTATACTACAAATACCACAGTAAGACTACAGTTACAGTGGTAAAACCATAGTAAGCTAGTGGTTAGTGTGCATTTACATGACATTGTCGAGCAACAGTGAACGTTACTATGGTAAAAATATGGTAAATGTGCGGACTTTTTACATGATACGCGATACTAGGCTGGTTGATTTGTAGAGCTGATTTCAGCCACGTGAATATGATTAAAAACAGTTTTATTTATGTATCGATTTCAAACTGCACGAGTTAGAAGTTAGCTTCGGCTAATCTCAATCGTAGGCTAACTTAGCAGCCGCGCTAACTGTTCCACTAAGCTTCCGTTTTAACACATGACCCCATGCAAGTGATGCAGAAACAGTGAAATAATTAAAATAATGAAAAGATTGTTGCGGTCACTTACCTGCTTGAAGGTGTACACCACGTATCAGGTGAACTGGTCGAACTGAGCCTCGCTGGTGACGTAATTGCCGTAGAAGATTCTGCGTGGTATTTGTACGCAACTGCTCTCATCTGGATGCCTAACCCCCTTTCGTCAAAATCCAAAGATGAGGGATTTGCATTCAAATCTATCGGATGACCCTCTACGGTGCCACGCGACGAAGAGGGGGTACCCTCAACGTCAGCTTATGGACGTGAGGGGAAAATGACCAAACGGCAGTATGTGACGAATAGGGGTGAGACCGTGTTGGGCCAACACTGCAAATACTGACTCTTTGCATAAATGTCATGTAATTGTCGATAAAAGCCTTTGAAACGTATGAAGTGCTTGGAATTATATTTCAGTACATCATAGAAACAACTGAAACAAAGATCTAAAAGCAATTTAGCAGCAAACTTTGTAAAAACTAATATTTGTGTCATTCTCAAAACTTTTGGCCACGACTGTACTTTTAAATTAAGTCTTATCTAAAACAAATATTGTCTGATAAAGTAATACATATATAAAACCAACGCGAGGTACATATTTTCCGGTCTGGCCTCATTATCTGTAATGCGATCACACCCATCATCGATTACACAGCAAGATCATTTTTGAGAAGTAGATAATGTTTCTTATTTGCATTAGTTAACATGCTATTGGAAACCTGAACATTTACTAGTTGGGTTTTTCTCAAGCTATAATTCCAGACTAAAATGTTTGAAATCGCATGAAACATTTCGAATTTAATTTTCCTTGCATCTAAATTTTGTACGAGACAATGATTTTTTTTTAAGCTCTATACAGGGGCGGCGCTAGGGGTGGGCTAAGAGGGCTGAAGCCCAGAATGTCTTGTGCACATATAGATTGAGTTTTTGCATTAAAATTATTTCTATTAAAGGGTTAGTTTACCCAAAAATGAGAATTAGCCCATTATTTACTCACCCTCCAGGCATCTTAGATGTATATGACTCAGTCGGAGTTATATTAAAAATTGTCCTGGCACTTTCAAGCTTTAGAATGGCATGGGCGAGTGTTTCTCTTCATCAGTCCAAAACAAGTCCAATAACGTGGATCCATCCATAATAAAAAGTGCCTCACATGGCTCCAGGGGGTGAATAAAGGCCTCCTGTAGTGAACTGATGCATTGCACCAAATGGTCGTACACGGAAGCCCTTCCAGTCGGAAGACGTAGAATGTTAGCGATGCGCATGCGCCGCTCAGAAGTGGAGAAAGGTGAACAAAGCAACGGTCACGAATTAGAAGTACAAAATGAGGATTTGTGAAAAAAAATGTTGGAGGATTTTGATATAAGCCAAGATGAGACTGGTTTTTCTTTGCTAAAGTAAGGAAACTTTGCTTCCTTTGCTCCTGTAAACAAACAATGGTTTTCGCAAGACTCACAGACGCATGTGCAACGCCAACGTCATACACCATCCGTCCGGAAAGGGCTTCTGTGTACGACCAGTTGGCGCAAGCTAGATTAAAGTGATTATTATGTTTTAAATATGGAATATTTTTCTTACAAAAATGCATCGATTTGCTACAGGAGGCCTTTATTTACCCCCCGGAGCCATGTGAGACACTTTTTATTATGGATGGATCCACTTCATTGGACTTGTTTTGGACTCATGAAGAGAAACACCCGCCCATGCCATTCTAAATCTTGGAAGTGCCAGGATAATTTTTAATATAACTCGGATTGGATTCATCTGAAAGAAGAAAGTCATATTCACCTAAGATACCTGGAGGATGAGTAAATTATGGGCTCATTTTTGGGGGAACTATCATTTTGAAGCAGCACTGAAACACCAAAATGCAGCTGCTTCAGGTATCTTCAACTTACTATAGCCTATAAATACATATTACTGATCTCACCATCTGTCAAAATTTGATTATTGTTACTGTACAGCAACAATATACACATTATATACAATTATATTGACAGATTGGTTAGCATTTAGCATGGTCTGTTGCAGACTTTACTGAATGTCAGGGCAACAAAATTCAGCAAACAAGAAGTTAACATTGATTTAAATTGTAGAGAAAATATTGTCTTTTTGCTGTATTTTGCGTAAACAGTTCTAAACAAAGCCATGTGTGCTCCCTGCACACAGCAGTGTTTCGTTATCGAATGAATTTGCCTTTTTTGAACACCTTGAATCAGAGATTCACTGACCCATTCATAGAAATTCTGTTTCTTACTGCATTCCTGAATGAATCAGTCGTTTTGAACAAATCGATTGAATAAATGACTCAACAACTGAGTCATTAAGACAGTGCTGGCTGGCACCTACTGGTAATTTTAGTCTATTTTTTTTCTATCTTTTCATATTTCTGTGTTCTAAATGTTATATTTAAAACATTAATTTATTATTATTTTTAATTCAATTTGTAGGTGCAAATTATAATTATACTTCTCTCTTAAAAAAATTAAGCCACTTAGCCAATGTAACTTTTCAGCATAGCATAGTCTATTTTATTTAGAAGTGTTTCCTGTGTATTCTGATACATACATTAATGTCTCTGGGCTAAGCTCCGGATATTCACTCACCCTAGAACAGCCCCTGCCTCTGTATTGTAAAATAATATGATATAGAAGTAATATGTGCTTTACCAGGCAAGATAAACTCTCTTGTACCGAGTGAACTAAGTAAGAGAGTCAAGCAGAAACACACTGGGATCTAAAAGGAAACAGTTAATCACACCAGTGGCAAAAGGTAAGTGAAAAAAATAAAATGCATTCCCACAAGAATTTGTTTGAATAACATTTGGTTAAACTGCATTCTGGGGTAATTCAAACAGCTCTTGCCGGTTGGCACGATCTTGAAAGGCTAATATTTCTCAAATATATGTAAGTCAGCTAAGCTCATTCAAAGCAAATGAAAAAGAACCAGAGGTAGAAATATGTTATTAAAAGAACTAAAAGCCAGAGTGAAAACACATGCCATGTGATATATGTTTTGCTTTACAGTTGTTTTTACAGTATTCGCTGACACATTCAGAATAATGACATTACACATGATTGATGTGTTCCTTAAAAACCTATCAGGAAAACCTATCCCTCACTTTCCACTAGAAAAATCTCTAAGCTCAAATGCAAGGGTTCTTTCAAAAGATGAATGAATGCAAGACCTTCAGTGGCTGTACAGACTTCACCTGAGTGTTAAGAGAGGGGTTGACTAACCTGGGAGGTCTGTGGTCAGGCCCAGGCTGGGTTTACTAAAGGCAGGTGTTGGATTAGTGGGGCAGGAGCCCACACATTCCTTCATGAGAGACGCTGAGGGTCAACTTTAAGACATGCTCCACAGCACACAAACTGCCCCATCCTCCATTATACACAGTGAGACCTAGACTAAACGACTCCGAGATGGTGGGGTGAGAGCACATACACGTGCACTCATGCACACACACACACACACACACACACACACACACACACACACACACACACACACACTTGGAGAGACAGAGCAGGGCAGAAAAAGAAACAACAATTCTTTTTGCAGAAAGGGAGAAGGCAGTATTTCTTTTTTCTGTTTTATTTGCTCAGAGAAGTGCAAATAAATATTTCAAAGCACATTCCATGAGTTTTCCCTAGTAAGTCACTGCCGTTTTCTTAGTCTTTGTACTATAACAAAAAAAGACTGCAAATAATGTGTGCATAAGGTGTTATGATCAATGACGTTTTTTGTAGCATGAATCATCATCTAGATGCGTTTCTAGTTCCCTTTCGATACTTTCACTCGTACTGCGTCTGTAAAGACGCTTATGGGAAAAGCTCCTTTTCTCCTGAGACTGAAGCATTTCAATAACGCAGTGTAACTGCACGGCCATTGGTTCGTGCAGTGTTAAAGAAACGAACCAATGGCTCGGCAGCGGAGATGCACAAACCTATGGCGATGATTCGCGCCCGATCGCGCCAAAAGGGGCGGAGCATCTGGCTATATAAGCGAGCATTTCGCCATAGGGAACTCAGATCCTTCTTCTTCAGCGACGACTTCTGATCTTCGCAGAGACTGACTACGCAGACTTCGCTCAAGCAAGCCTCTTCTTCGCCGTTGACGAGCCTCGCAGCGGATCTTCACTGCTCGGCGGATTGACGCTCCGGAGCTGATTCCCTGCTGCTATCCGGCGAACATCTAAAAGAGCAAATTAAGAGCAAATTTCTACGGCGTTGTTTCAAATGCCACGGCGTTTTTGTCGCTCGTGCAGAGCCCCTCTGCACGCCGCTGACACTCACGCTGAGTGCGTCTCGTGCCTGGGTCACGCCCACGCTGAGGCTGCGCTCAATGAGACGGAATGTTCCCACTGCGGGAATATGAGTCTCACTTCCCTCCGCTCGCGGCTAGCTTTCTTTTCAGAGAGCGACGCCGCTTCTCGCGCCCTCCCGCTTACTTCCTCGCAAGAGCCTGCTAGGAAGAAGCAGCGGGGCAAGAGATCTAAGAGCGTGGTGACAGGCGAGCTCACGCCGGCTCAGACCCCGCGTGCCTCGCCTTCACCACATGGAGAGGAATCGCCAGTTCTCTTCCTGCATCCTGACCAGCGTCCCTCTGCGGCTGCGAGCGATCTGGTCTCCTTCGGAGGAAGTGAATGCGAGGATGACAGCATGTCATTGGCCGCATCTGACGCAGAGGAGTTGTCGGGCTCTTCCCATGACCCCGCCCCCTTGCCGTCTGCGCAATCCAGCACCGCCAGCGCCGGTATGGACGCCGAACTGTTCCGCGTCCTATCTAAAGCTGTTGAGGAGCTGGATCTTCAATGGTCTCCTCCCGAGGAGCCCTCTAGGAGCCGGTTGGACGAATGGTTTCTGCTGGGGCGCCGCCAGGCCCCTCGTCAGCGAGCTTCACCATTCTTCCCCGAAGTCCACGACGAAATCTCTAAGTCCTGGCGTGCTCCATACTCCGCCCGCCTTCATACTTCCTCTTCTGCTGCCCTCACCACGGTCGATGGCGCTGAGGAAAAGGGCTACGAGAAGCTGCCCCCGCTGGACGAGTCAGTTGCTGCGCACCTTTGCCCGCCCACCGCTATCGGTTGGAAGGCGAGGGCGTCACACCCGTCTAAGCCTTGCAGAACGACCTCTAACCTCGCTGGACGAGCGTATTCGTCTGCTGGACAGGCAGCTTCAGCGCTTCACTCTATGGCGGTACTCCAGGTGTACCAAGCAAAGCTCCTCCGCGGTCTGGACGAGTTGAACCTGGACGATTCCCCGCTCAGAGAGATACGTAGCGCTACGGATTTGGCGTTACGCGCCACGAAGATGACGGCTCAGGCGATCGGGCGATCGATGGCCAGTTTAGTGGTGCTGGAGCGCCACTTGTGGCTTAACTTGACGGAGATCAAGGACGCGGATAAGGTCGCCTTCCTTGACTCCCCCATCTCGCCGACCGGCCTGTTCGGCCCAGCTGTCGAGGGTTTCGCGGAGCGCTTCACCGCGGCACAGAAATCGTCCCAAGCCATGCGACATTTCCTGCCCAAACGCTCGAGCTCTGCAACGGCTCCTAGTCGCCCCAAGCCGGCGCCGACTCAGCAGCCTGCGAAAGCCACGCCCCCAGCTGCGCAACCAGCGCCTCAGACGGAGCTCCGTCCTCGGTCACGCCCAGCCAAGCGCTTTCCCTTCCCTAAGCGTCAGGGACCTCGGCCAAGAGTGGTGCTGGACCAGGCGCCGCCAGCGTCTTCCTGATCTCAACAGCAGGAAGAGGGAGGGGCCAAGTCTCGCAGCAGCCGGACCAGCCCCCAAAGTGCCTCTTTTAAGCCCTTCTACACTCCGTTCTGTTCCGGGTGTAAGGGAACTTATGTTTGTAAAAAATGTAGCTGTAACTCACGGGCCCTTTATATCAGCGCCCTTACAGCAAACCGCTGTGATAGCGGGAAAAATAAAAAACAAACATTTTCAAGAAAAGAGCAAATTTCCTCTTCCAATGCTTTCAGACAGCATACAGCTGTGCGAACCATTGCAGCCCCTAGCGACACGATCCGCGGCATGGCAAGCCATCCCCGGAGTGTCAAAATGGGTTTTGGGTATAATAGAACGAGGCTATGTACTCCAGTTCGCTCGAAGACCTCCTCGCTTTCATGGTGTGATCACCACCTCAGTTCGCAGCAAAGACGCAGACGTCTTGCGATTAGAGGTAAAGAATCTGTTGGCCAAGGGCGCCGTGGAAACGGTCCCCCCAACACAGAGCGAGTCAGGTTTTTACAGCCGTTACTTCCTCGTTCCAAAGAAGGATGGCGGTCTACGCCCCATCCTCGACCTCAGACAGCTGAATCGCGCCCTCATGAGACGGCCGTTCAGAATGCTTACACTAAAACAGATCCTCTCGCAGATACGCAAAGGGGACTGGTTTTGTTCACTGGATCTGAAGGATGCATACTTCCACATTCAGATCGCCCCCCATCACAGGCAATTCTTGAGATTCGCCTTCGAGGGAGTGGCATATCAATATACAGTCCTTCCGTTCGGACTGTCGTTAGCCCCTCGCACGTTTACAAAGTGCATGGACGCAGCACTTTCCCCTCTGAGACAGATGGGAATCCGCGTCCTGAACTATCTGGACGACTGGCTCATCCTAGCCCAGTCAGAGAGCGAGCTAACACACCACAGAGCCTTAATCCTCAGCCACTTAGAGTGCCTAGGACTCAAGGTCAATTTTGCCAAGAGCGTGCTGTCTCCCAGCCAACGCATTGCGTTCCTGGGAGCAGTTTTCGACTCACGTCAAATGAAGGCAGCAGTTGCGCCGCAGAGAGCCCAAGCCATTCGCAGGCTCGCGGCTTCCTTCAAAATAGGAGCCCTTCGCCCTCTCAAGGTTTTTCAGAAGATGCTCGGCCTTATGGCCTCAGCATCTCCAGTACTTCAGTTGGGTCTGCTTCAAATGCGCCCCCTGCAGTTCTGGTTGAAACCAAAGGTTCCTCCTCAAGCGTGGCGTTTGGGACGCCAGCGCATCAAGGTAGATCGGGCCTGTATAGCAGCCCTGGCTCCTTGGAGGTGCGCTCAATGGATGGAACAGGGCGTTCCCCTGGACTTGGTGGTCAGAAGGAAAGCGGTCTCGACAGACGCCTCCAACTTAGGTTGGGGGGCGCTGTGCGACGGCCAGCCTGCTTTCGGCCTATGGTCGAAAGCAGAGAGTCGCCTTCACATCAACTGCGTGGAAATGCTAGCAGTATGTTTAGGCCTTCACACCCTTCTACCTGCGCTGAAGGGTCACCATGTCTTAGTCCGTTCGGACAGCATGACAGTGGTGTCCTTCATAAATCACCAAGGGGGCCTCTCGTCGAGACGTCTATTTACGATGGTAGAACGTCTCCTGAAATGGGCTCAGCTGCACTTCCGCTCTCTAAGAGCGACGCATGTGCCAGGCAAACTGAATCAGGGAGCAGACATGTTGTCTCGGAGCAACGTCTCCTCAGACGAATGGACGCTTCACCCTCACACGGTTCAGCAAATATGGGCTGTCTTTGGCAGGGCGCGAGTAGATCTTTTCGCCTCAAAAGACAATCATCACTGCCCAATTTATTTTTCGAAGGAACAGGACGCATTGACCCAAGAATGGCCCAATCTCCTGTTATACGCATTCCCTCCTATCGCTCTGCTGCCACAGGTCATCAGGCGAGTGCGGGAACAGAAACTCAAAGTCCTGTTAGTGGCTCCATTCTGGCAGAACCAGCATTGGTTTCCAGATCTTCCCAGGCTGCTCTCAAGAGCACCATGGGCCGTGCCACTGAGACGAGATCTCTTAACACAGGCGAACAGAACGATATGGCACCCCCAACCGGAATTGTGGGCGCTACACGTTTGGGCTCTGGACGGGAGCCTTTAAGTCTCCCTGAGTCGGTTTTGAGTACTATTTCACAGGCTAGAGCACCCTCTACGAGGCGGCTCTACGATCTCAAGTGGTCTGTCTTTTCTGCCTGGTGTTCCACCCGCGGTACGGACCCAATTTTATGTGACATATCTGTGATATTGTCCTTCTTGCAAGAGCTGTTGGATAAGGGGAGATCCCCTTCCACGCTCAAGGTCTATGTTGCAGCTATAGCGGTATTCCATGACCTTGTAAACGGTCAATCTGTGGGAAGGAACGACTTGGTCGTTCGTTTCTTAAAGGGGTCAAGGCGGATTAATCCCCCTCGCCCCATTACGGTTCCGTCTTGGGACTTACCCACAGTGTTGAGGGCCCTGAAGGGCCCTCCCTTCGAACCGCTTCAGTCCATAGGCCTTCGCCCCCTGACGTTGAAGACTGCCCTGCTATTGGCATTAGCATCAGTCAAACGCATGGGTGATTTACAGGCGCTCTCTGTGAGCCCCGTTTGCTTGGAATTCGGGCAAAATGACTCTAAGGTCATCCTGAAGCCAAAGCATGGGTATGTTCCCAAAAGTCTCTCTACACCCTTTAGAGACCAGATTATTTCCCTTTTGGCTCTTCCTCCTACGGAGCAAGACCAGGGATTTAACCCTCTCTGCCCTGTCAGGGCTCTGAGATGTTATATAGAGCGTTCTGCCCCTTTTAGGCAGTCAGAACAGCTGTTTGTATGTTTTGGTGGCCGCACCAAGGGGTGTTCGGTCACAAAACAGAGATTATCCAAATGGATTGTGGAAGCCATCACGCTGGCTTACTCCTCTTTGGGCCTACAATGTCCCATGGGAGTAAGGGCCCATTCAACGAGGGGCATCGCCTCGTCTTGGGTGTGGTCTAGTGGGGTTTCCATTGCAGAGATTTGTGCGGCGGCAGGCTGGGCCTCACCGTCCACATTTGCTAGATTCTATAACTTGGACGTTCCAGTCTTACAGACTCGGGTCCTTTCCACATAGTGGTAGGTTTTACCAGTATGTTATATATAGTGCGTCTTGGCCTCTGTGGAGCTCCAAGTGTACTTATTCCTTGGAACGGATGTTTATCAGGCTATCTGATCGAACAAATTGGCCCTTATTAGCCCTTTAGTGCTAGGGTCATGTCAGTCGTTCCTCTACCTTAGCAACGGCGGGATTGTACTGGTTCCCCATAAGCGTCTTTACAGACGCAGTACGAGTGAAAGTATCGAAAGGGAACGTACTCGGTTACTTTCGTAACCTCGGTTCCCTGAGATACGGGAACGAGTACTGCGTTGCTGGCCGTGCTAGGTAGCTGCACGACTCAGTCGTCGCTTCAGTCGAAGTACCTGAGTTCCCTATGGCGAAATGCTCGCTTATATAGCCAGATGCTCCGCCCCTTTTGGCGCGATCGGGCGCGAATCATCGCCATAGGTTTGTGCATCTCCGCTGCCGAGCCATTGGTTCGTTTCTTTAACACTGCACGAACCAATGGCCGTGCAGTTACACTGCGTTATTGAAATGCTTCAGTCTCAGGAGAAAAGGAGCTTTTCCCATAAGCGTCTTTACAGACGCAGTACTCGTTCCCGTATCTCAGGGAACCGAGGTTACGAAAGTAACCGAGTACGGTTTATTTGAACAGTGAAAGACAGAATAACAAAAAAAAAAAAAAAAAACGCATTTAAAAAAAAGTTATAAATTGATTTGCATTTTAATGAGTAAAATAAGTATTTAATCCCCTATCAATCAGCAAGATTTCTGACTCCTAGGTGTCTTTTATACAGGTAACGATTTTAAACTCTCCACCATGGCCAAGACCAAAGATCTGTCCAAGAATGTCAGGGACAGGATTGTAGAGCTACACAAGACTGGAATGAGCTACAAGACCATCGCCAAGCAGCTTTGTGAGAAGGTGACAACAAGTTGATGCGATTATTCGCAAATGGAAGAAACACAAAATAACAGTCTGGGGCTCCATGCAAGATATCACCTCGTGGAGTTTCAATGATCATGAGAATGGTGAGAAATTAGCCCAGAACTACACGGGAGGATCTTGTCAATGATCTCAAGGCAACTGGGACCATAGTCACCAAGAAAACAACTGGTAACACTACGCGGTGAAGGACTGAAATCCTGCAGCACTCGCAAGGTCCCCCTGCTCAAGAAAGCATGTGTACAGGCCCGTCTGAAGTTTGCCAATGAACATCTGAATGATTCAGAGGAGAACTGGGTGAAAGATGGAAAGGTTGAAACATTATGCTTTGGGGGTGTTTTTCTGCTAAGGGGACAGGACAACTACACCGCTTCGAAGGGATGATGGACGGCGCCATGTACCGTCAAATCTTGGGTGAGAACCTGCTTCCCTCACCCAAGGCATTGAAAATGGGTCTTGGATGGGTATTTCAGCATGACAATGACCCAAAACACATGGCTAAGGCAACAAAGAAGTGCCTCAAGAAGTAGCACATTAAGGTCCTGGAGTGGCCTAGCCAGACTCAGACCTTAATCCCCTAGAAAATCTGTGGAGGGAGCTGAAGGTCTGAGTTGCCAAACATCAGCCTCGAAACTTTAATGACTTGGAGAGGAAAGACGTCTGACCTCTGTGATTGCCAACAAGGGCTTTGCCACCAAGTACTAATTCATGTTTTGCTTAGGGGTCAAATAATTATTTCACTCATTAAAATGCAGATCAATTTATAACTTTTTTGAAATGTGTTTTTCTGGATTTTTTTTTTTTTTGTGGTTATTGTGTGGTTATCTCTCACTGTTCAAATAAACCTACCATTAAAATTATAGACTGATTTCTTTGTCAGTGGGCAACGTACAAAATCAGCAGGGGATCAAATAATTGTTTCCCTCACTGTAACTTATGGGACCTTATTGTAAAGTGTTACTAAAAAACACATGCTTGTCACAGCACACAATGGTATGTGCCAAAAAAAGTAAGTCTTGTTTCTCCAGTTAAGAGATCAGATGAAACAGTGAATCATTTCAACTACAGTTCTTCTGGAAAGACATAAACTCTATCCACAATGAGTCCTCTCAACTGGAAGCAGTTAGACATTATACGTATGAATCAAGAAAAGGTCCAAATATTGACAGATTTTTGCTTATAATTTATTAGCAATGTGAAGAGCAGACATGGCCAGCATCACAAACACAAACGGGTTTTTGAATAACGGGCACAAAGACAAGAGAATTTCAAGAGAATTTAGAACACTGACTCAAATGAAAGGACACTTGAAGTACAACTCTCGATGCTGATGTAACTGTAATGCTGATGACCATGGTGCGTTTCTCAAATTTAAATAACTTTCATAAACGTATCATTGTGTTTAATGAAACTCTTTAAATATACAAGGCATTTGACTGGTACACTTTTTCACATCACTATTTACAACCGGTCAAGACATTCATATGAACCTGTAATAAAGATCTCGATACAATTCCATTCATTTGTATTCTTACAGATTTTCCACCATCCGACCAACACTTCAAATAAATATAAGTCAACTTTGTGAACACCCAATAGTGAGCACTAGTCAGGGAAGAAACTCTGACTCATCGAACACTGATGTTTTGCTGTGCACGTCCATATTTTGACACCTGGACAAACATATTGGCAGGCCAAAAACAGCAATACGTTTTCTTCACCTGTCCAGTGCTGATGCATGCGAGCTCTGAATTTTGGGCGTTTTAAGAGATGTTCAAAATGTTTGGTACAAATCGGAAAGAAGCTCATTTCATTTTCAAAACTGATTTCAAGATATACCATGATCACATTCTCCCCTTGCGTGGACTGCCATAGAATAAATGCACTGTATTAACAAACAATTACATACATATATTACATTATTATAACATTTAGTTACAATCATGTCCCGACTGCATTAATGGCAGTATTTCCAAAGCATGGAAAACTGTGAGGTGTGACTGAATGACATTCTGTGTCCAAAACAAACAAATTTTGTTATCTTTCTTGCAAAAAAAAAAAAGTATTGTATTTGTTCTTCAACTGGAGCAATGGATAAAAGAATAAACAGAAAATAAAAATTATGTAAGAGCCCCAATAACCAAATTTTACATTTATAAGACCATTGTACAAATAACTTACATAAACAATAAAAATATAACTTACAAAAGTATAACACTCTCAATAAATAGTTCTACTATGTACACTATTATATGTCGCTAATAATCACTAACATACCAAAATATGGAAGCAGCAAACATTACAGGCATGAGGTACAGCAAGAAATCCTATGGTGAATACAGTAGTGTGTGTCAAACAGCCCACTGAAAACTTCATTTAACAAGCCAACAAACAGTTTTAGACCTGTACGCTTTGAAACATCTAGAATAAAGCAAAACTTTGAGTATTTGGCGTAATTGCACTCGGAACTGGTTTTGGTGTTTTGGATTTGCTGATCTGCACATAGTGCTGGAGAAACACATAAGAAGTGTGAGAAAATGACTGAAAAAGGAAACATCAGGCAGTTGGCCGGTACATTTTTGCAGCATTAAAAAAGCATTGGCTGACAGGCCTGTCAATCACAAGATCTGTCAGGAAATTGGCAAGTTACTTGATGTTCGTGCTAATTTGGCGACGTGGTTGCTGATCAGTTTTGCTGTCCATCTTGGCAATAAATGCTGAATATTGTTATCTTGAGTACAGTTACATAATTTCAGGTAATAGCAACTTAATACATTTGTTCTCCCAAGAATATATAACAAACAAAATCTTTATACATTATTATTATGATAACACTTGTACTCTCGTGCATCGTACAGTTTTTTCTTTTTTCTTTTTTCTTTGGGCGCTGTAGTTTCTTCTTCTTCATAATAATAATAAACAATAATAATAATAATTATAATAAATCCTTCAACCTAACTCACAAGATGACTGAGGAAAAAAAACAAACATACATACATACATACATACATATAATGACCCATTTAAAGTCTTAATTTTCACACTTTCAGAAACATAAATATTAAAGCCAGTTTTCCATGATCCCAAAGGTTTGTTCAGACAGGGCATATAAATCCAATAACATGTTTCCACATGTCACATTGCTCTTCTGTTTACGATAAAACCAGATGTGAAGCAAGTGGAACCACAATAATCATCAGTAATCACAGAGGCATATAATATCATACAGTAAAAAAAGGAAAATCAAACATTACTAACTCCACCACAAACACATATTGCCTCCCAATTTGTCCTGCCTAACAATAGCAGCGATTTTATAAGTTTGACTTTCATTCAACGGGCTACCAAAAAAAAAAAAAAAAGTGCAGCAACTGAGGTCATTAATACAAATACTGACTACTGGTACATAAGATTATTATTTATTACTCTTTTTTTTTCTTTTTCATTTGATCTTTTCTTTAGAAATATAAATGACTGCACCTGTGACACTACAACCACAATAAAAGAAACTACTGACTTTAGCATCTGATCATGAAGTCTTTATGCCACATACATGAGGATGCGATATTAAACAAATAAAAAGAAAAAAACAACACAATATGGTTGTCTGACTTTCTTCCAGGTGTTGTTTCTTTTTTTTTTTTTTTTATCATAAATGTCATAGTTATTATACTTTAACTACCATATATCTACAATTGCACAAAGTGATGCCCATTAATCAAATATTAGGCAAAATAATCCTTTTTCCATGCCAATAAAACAGCCAATGTTCAAGAAGCCATTTTCTTCAGCCTTGGCCTGAGAACAGGACAAACTTCATCAGAAATTATTTGTGTTTAGTTTTTCTGCATAAGTGTGAAGTTTTGCACCTGGCAAACTAACAACATTACACTTCTTTCTTTACCACATGTCTCAATATTATGGCTAGTGTCATTTTGAATGAACAGCCAAGGGGACATTATTATATATCAGTGGGCTTAAATTCAAATCTTCCTAAAGAGTTCAGCTACAATCCTCTTTAAACGCCTAAATCAAGGTCTTTAGGGCTTCAGAAGAAAGTTTGACACCTGATGCAGGCAGTCAAACGCAGAGATTTAGACATTAGTGAGAAACTAGTCAAAACATTTTAAGGCCATATGGGGAGGAAAAAGTTCACAGTAGCCAAATAGTATACAAATGAATTAAATAGGTTGTTTAAGTTCATTTTTTGTATGCAATAAGGAATAAGGAATAGTTCACCCCAAAATAAGCATTTGCTGAAAATGTGTTCACTCTCAAACCACCCAAGATGTAAATTATTTTGTTTCTTCATCAGGTTTATAGAAATGTATCAATGTATCACTTGCTCATCAGTGGATCCTTTGCAGTGAATGGGTGCCATCAGAATAAGAGTCCAAACAGCTTGTGAAGCCAAAGGTTGTGTTTGTAAAATAAAAAAAGTGTTTATAATCCATTAGAGTCCAGACCATAATCCACAATAATGCTTTCTCTAATTAAAAAGACCATCCAGTCATTTTCATCCATCCACATAATTGTTTTAGACTGTTTTCTTTTGCAAACAGTGTTTAATCTGAGCATATTTCTTTTCTGATTCAGAGGAGATGACTACTTTACTGGAAGACTCATATTTTCTAGAAAGAGGACTTTTAGTTGAAAAACAAAGGGTTGACGTTAAAAACATTTTAAGAAAGCAATATTGTGGAATATGGACTGATACAGACTTCACAAAATGTTAACTGATGGACTGGAGTGGTGTGGATTATTGTGACGTTTTTATCAGCTGTTTGGACTCTCATTCTGACGGCACCCATTCACTGCAGAGAATCCATTGGTGAGCAAGTGATGGGATGCTACATTTCTCCAAATCTGATAAAGAAACTCATCTACATCTTGGATGACTTGTGGTTGAGTCATTTTCAGCACATTTTTATTTTTGGGTCCTATCTTTTAAAGTAATGATTAAAGTGATTTTTTTCCTCTCTCTTTCGCTCTGATTTTCATTTTGTGTATATAAAGTCATTCCGATTGCGGTAAAGCTAAATTATTTTAAGGTTTTTTGGCAAAAACACATACAAGTGGTTAAAAAGTTGGCACATGTGCGGTAAGTTACCTTTAAGAATGTTTTTGACTGGCAACAGATTCACTGAGATTAGAAAGAGTGTGTAAGAGTCTCCATTTGTCATCTCCATTCATATTACATAATCAAGGTCAATTTAATAATGCAAAGTACCAAAGAAGTACCACAGCAGTAGCCCATAGTACTCCTGCAGTCTTCTGAAGCTAATGGGTTTGTGTGAGTAACAGACCCCTTCCCCTTCATCAGAGCTCACAAATATCTTCCATGCTAGTGGTCAGATTGAAATATGGCACCTTTGGACGTCACACCACGCTTTGATGTCATGGGTTTTGTAACTAGAGATCAGAGAATGACAAGCGAGAGGTCCAGCAGATGGAAAGATTTTCCTTGAATAATCACTTTGATTTGAATCTTTTCATCACTCAAGACCTCAGAAGACTTGCATGGACTACTTTTATGACGCTTTTATTTAACTGAACTGTTTTTGGATATGCTTATATAAAATGAGGGCGAGTAAATGATAAAGTCTTGAGTTTTTGGGTGAACTAAGCATTTACATAAAATGAAATATTTATGACAATGGCCTCTACATTCAGGATTTTGTGTCTATTTTGCATTTGGACCGGATGAGTTGCAATTCAGCACTGGCCCGGAGCTGTACTGGGAGGTCTTCGGTCATTGACGGTTATATTGATCAGAGGTAAGTGTTAAGGCAGACTGATGACACACTAGATCATGGCCTGCATCTTCCTGTTGTCTGTTGTTTGACTAATTAGCAGCAATTGTAGCAGCAACAACAGCAGCCATGCTAAAGAAACCAATTCATTCTCACCGTATTTATGCACAGATCTATCAGTGCGCATTTTAAATCAACCTCAAATCACAGCGATTTCATAACAGAATGCAATTAGTGTGTGATGGGACCTGCAGCCGTTCCCTATTTAATAGATTTGTTTTAGGAACATTAAAATAACCGCTGATCAGTCTTTAAAAACAGCCCGTGATCATGTGATTTCTCTCCAGCCAACCTTACCGTCCTTGTTTTGTGACCCAGTCTGCTTCCATAGGGACACATGACAAAGGTCTTCCTGGGATGACTGAGGTCACATTCGAGACAAACTAAAACAAATCAAGCCGCCTAAACAGTTTAGCGAGTGCATTGGTGGAAAGTTGTTTCTTTTTTTTCTGGCTTTGGTCAAATCAGTACGGTTCCCTCGAGATGCCTTGCTTTCATTTTTCTTCATTTTTTTTGGAGGGGTCGTGAGCGATCTACAGATGGCATACACAAACCAGCTTTGGTCCTTTGTGGGGTCTTGACATTGGGATCCTTTTCCAAACGTGTTGTTAGAGATAGCAGGTAGACTTGGACTTGGAAATAATGAACAGCTATAAGAGGAGAGGTACAACTGTGAAGCAGCAGCATTTCTGGGAAGAATATCTCATCCTGTCCCAGTCCGCGCACCGGCTTGGTGGAGCGTCTTAACCAAGTGAGTGCAAGTGCTCGCCCTTTCGGTTCTCCAAGGCGTTGGGGTCCCGGCAAGCGCACTCTCTTCGGATGTCACAAGACATGGGGAACGGAATCACCTTGAAAGAGAAAAGAAACACATGTTAAAACATACGAACCGAACGGTTTGGAGTACAGCCTTAAAAGCTCCCACAAGGGGTTTTCACAAAGATTCTGTCAAAACAGGGGTTTCCAAACCAGTTTCTGGAAGGCCACTGACCTCTTTTTTTTAAAGGGGTAGTTTACGCAAAAATGAAAATTCTGTCATTAATTACTTACCCTCATGTCATTCCAAACCCATAAGACCTTTGTTTATTTTCGGAACACAAATGAATTTTTTTTTTTATAAAATCCGAGAGCTTTTTGATCCTGTATAGACAGCAACACAACTGAGGCCCAGAAATGTAGTAAGAGCATTGCTGAAATAGTCCATGTGACATCAGTGGTTCAACTGTAATATGAGAATACTTTTTGTGTGCAAAAAAAACAAAAGCAAAAAAAAACTTTATTTAACAATTTCTTCTTATCCATATCAGTGGATATCAATATCAAGTCAGCATTCTGACATAGAAAGTCCATCTCTCTTAGATCATTGTCTGAATATTCTGGTTCAAATAAGTAAGGCTGGGGAAAAATTTGCAAGCCATCGTCTCCTCAGAAGATGCACACCCTGTGGACTGTGTGGGTCCTAGCGCCCCAGTATAGTGATGGCATTACCGTCAAAAAGCACCATCCTTCGGATGGGACGTTAAACCGAGGTCCTGACTCTCTGTGGTCATTAAAAATCCCAGGATGTCTTTCGAAAAGAGTAAAGGCCTCTAACCATTATGGCCTCCTAACAATTCCCATATCTGCTGATTGGCTTCATCGCTCTGTCTCCACCAGTAAGCTGGTGTGTGGTGGGCATCCATCATCCAGGTGGATGCTGCACGCTGGTGGTGGATGAGGTAAAGCGCTTTGAGTGCCTAGAAAAGCGCTATATACACTGCCCTCCAAAAGTTTGGAAACACTCCTGGCAAAGTGTGGTTTTGGACGATATCAGCATAGTGTGAATCATCTTTGGGCAATCCTTCAGGAGGCTTAGAGTAATATATCAATAAGTCAATGTTTGAATAAACTGACAGCTCGGATGCCCAGATTATGCAGAGCTGTAATAGCTGCTAATGGTGGATATTTTGATGAATCGAAAAGTTAAGTTTTTTCTATGTATAAACTGTTTATGTAATAAAATATGTTTTCGTAGTTTGTGTTGTCCCTTATCAGTGCAAAATTATCACAAATTAAAAAGAATTCATGCCAATATTGTCCAAAACCCCACTTTTCTAAGGCGTTTCCAAACTTTTCGAGGGTAGTGTAATTATTATTATTATTATTATTATTAAAAAGTATTCTCGTAGCTTTATAACATTACGGTTGAATCACTGATGTCACATTGACTATTTCAATAATACCCTTACTACCGTTGAACATGGTAGTTGCGTTGCTGTCTATGCAGGGTCAGATAGCTTTCGGATCTCATTAAAAATATCTTAATTTGTATTCTGAAGATCAACGAAGGTCTTACGGGTTTGGAACGACATGAGGTTGAGTAATTAATAACAGAATTTTCTTTTTTGTGTGAACTATCCCGTTAAGAGTGTAACCACAGCATTGGTCAAGATGTCTGGACCTGGCAATGACTTTGCCCAATTTTACGAGCCCTTTGGAGGGATTGAAAATAGAATTTGAATGTTGTTTGGCATTTGACGTCACAATTGAATGCTGGCAGTGCGTCACTGACACCAGCTGCTGCAATGTGGCCTCCCTCGGGACAGGCCTCAGCTGCTTTTGAGGATAAAATGCATCTCCAGTCGCTCAAAACTAGGACCATATGTGCAGTTCACATTTGCGCGTTCATGTAACCATTTGTCTTAGCCTCAGCGGCTGAACAGACTGATTTGCTCATGACGTGAATTCATATGCGAATTTATCTTGGTACACAACAAAGCAGATTCTCTAATTCATAGCATCGATTATGGAGTAACATCCTGCCTTTTTTGTACCTGAAAACAGATGAGGGCTTGAGTCAAGGCCAAAGTGGAGGCACTTCAGTATGAAATCTGGCTGCAGAGACATTCGCAGGTTGATTTCCTTGAACACTTTTTTATAACGTGATTAGTGGAGCTCATGTAAACAGAATATTGTGACTAAGTTAATGTGATTATGCTCCTAATTGAAATAACAATAACTGCAGTAAGGCATTACTGCCATTATACAAAATATCTTTTAGTTTAGTAATTGTTTAGCCCTTCAGCTTATTTCAGCTAGTTCGAAAGGAAACATTTTTCACAGTTTTGCTTCTAAAACAAATGTAAGGATGTATAGATATGTTTGCTGGCTAACGAGAAGTAAAAAAAAACGATGAAGAAAAGCTTTTTGTAGCGTGAGAGTGCAGTTCTCCAGACGGAAATGGCATGTATTACCAAGTAATGAAAACAAAACATGTTTGTGTGAGCAGCACTTAGTCTCTCCAGAGCCACTTACCTGTGAAGCTTTTACAAGCATGAACCGGACACATATCAAAACCAGCCGTCATTGCCCCGCATGCCATTTCCTGTCCAACCGTGTGCCTTTCCTCTCATTTGAACACATTCATTTTTCTGGCTTTTGCTAACCTTACTAAAAAAATAACAAAAAACACCCTGAGGTGGTTTACTGACCAGACTGGCTTCCCACCCTGACCAGCTGACAAGAGCCCCAAAACCCTCTACAACCATCAAAAAGACCAACCTAACCAGCTCTTTAAGACCGGGACACCAGCTGCTTTTTTCTGCAGGCATTATTATTGACCACCCTAATGAAGTGGTACATTTCTTCTCTCCCATCTCACAGCATGCAAACTTTCACAGTTCTCGTTCAGCACCCTCGACTTATCTCAAGATTGGACTGAGATGTGGGTGGCAAATTTGCCATGGTTTCCTCTGCCCTTGACCCTTAGGGTGGCGGGACCAGCTGCCACATCTGGGGCTCATCGATGGTGGCTGGGAATGTCAGCATGGGGCAGAGGCCAGTCCAGAACACACACACACACACACACACACGTTCCCTGACACACCATGTACGTCATGGCGCACGACCCCCCACCTCTGCAGAGCGCATGCATGTGTCAGATTGCAGTGGAAGGAAAATAGTATGGGGGGTTGGGGATCGAGGCACACATGGAGCGTAATACTGATCTGCACTGAGGCTCAGCTGTATACGTCACGTCATTTGTAAGACCGTGATTTACTGCATTCAAAACAGAGAGAATTTGAATGACATTTATTTACTCTTTAAGAAGCAACAATAATGTTTTTCTCCTGTTATTTTAAGATTATTTCTCTAATAAGAGGTTCATTCTGTTTGAACTGTAAACTCAAGTTCAACACACACTGAGTAAATAGCCTTTGAGTAAATTTGTTAATTAATTTAATTAATTCTAAACAATTGTAATCAGGGCTGTTATTAAATGAATGTGATCTAGAAGTTGTCTGAATGCAAAAACAAATCCTGATCCACTGTATTATATTAAAATATAATATAAAATATTTAAAATATTTTTATTTTCAAAAAAATTAACTGGATGCAGTTATTAGTTTCACTCTATACATCCTTGTTGACATTACATAAAAAAACACATGTAATGAGATTGGTTTCTACAAAAAAAAAAAAACTAAAATTGTTACCTTTACTTAACAAGTGTTTGTTCAGTCAACTTAATATAACTAAGTGGTTTCTACAAAAAAATTAACCTTGTCAGCTTTACTTGAATTTCTTTTGTTCATACAACTAAATTGTTACTTGTACAAATTAGTCAATATGATTGCGTGGAACCACTTGACAGTCCTTTTTTTAAGTAATACCAACAAATCCTTTTTTGAGTGCAGCAGGAAGTCTAAACATAACTGATTTTTCACTGTATATAGTGAGGGACCTTATTATTTGCAAATTAACCGTGCTGTTTCCTGTACTTTTTAGATTAGTCTTGCAATTTATACAGTAGCTGGTGTTGTAATAATCTAAATAAATATTATGCTTATTATTAGGGAAATTATGCCATGTAATTTTTGATTTGCAGCTGTTTGCAGTTGCAACACAGCACATTAACATGGAATTGAGCCATGTGTGGTCACAAGTATGTTGCAGCAGTTTAATAAAGTGACTCATCCAGAATTTAGAGAAGCTATTCATTTTATAACTACTTTAGCTAAGTTAGTAAATATAGTTAACAACTCTTTTTAACTAATACTGATTAATCAAATGCACCAGGATTTCTGTATGTTTTATAAGAAGCGGTGTAATAGCAGTCACCAAATACTTTAAATTTGTAATGCTTAATTATATACACACTGCAAAAAGTGATTTTCTCATTAGTATTTTTGTCTTGTTTTTCAGTAAGTAAATAAATGTTTAAAACAAGGGGGGGAAAACACCAATAGAGTAATAAGCAAACAAATAAATATATAAATAAATAAATAAATATGTTCTTGTTTTTAAGAAAACTTACTTTTTGAGAAAGCAACACTTAATATCTTGTGCCTCTTTGCTTCCCAAGAAAATAAATCTTGATTTAAGAATGTTAAAATAATTGTACTGAAAAACAAGACAAAAATACAGAGGACGAAAATCACTTTGTATCACTTTGTAATCACCATAACATTTACAACACGCTTTCCTTCGGTCCAGACTGTACTCGTGTGCTCAGGCCAATAAACCAGTGGAAAGTGGAGCCTCGAGAGACACAGCCGTCAGTCTTAGCCTCGACAGGGAAAACCTTGTTGTGAAAGTCTCGAAAAACTCTCTCACCCTTATTTTTGCTACAGAAACAGCAATCTTGCCCTAATCTTGCACGGTTGGCACTTCATTGCCACTTTTCCCTAAAACAGCCAAGATTAAAGGAAAGAATTTGGAAAACTGAAAAGCTCATTTGGAGATGTGGTTTCATAGCCATAAACTTTGCAGGGCAAAACCAACATGCGTTGATAATTATGTCTTATAAAAAGGTAAGAGACACATTTGCTACCGCCACGACTGCGGGTCGGCCCCCGGAGGAGTTTCCCCCTTTACATTTATTACCTTGGCACGGTTTTGGGTGTTGGGAATGCAAACAAGAACCTACTGAATTCGGGTTGCCCCTCAGACATCTTTAAAGGCCACTGAGACTCTGAATTTGGTGGTTTAATTGTTTTAATGACAAGGGTTGTGTTATATATTTAGACTACATTGAACATCTGGAATCTGCTCATTTCTAGTGATCGACAGAAAATGTTAGAGCTTATGTATGTAAAATAGTTAAGATTTCAACAAAGCAAACTATTTATATGATCACTAATCATCTAAATCATGCTCCTTTTAAAAAAAAAAAAAAAAGCTTTTCACTTAAATTTTCACTAAATAAATAAACGCAGTTTTCTAATTGGTGTACATTTATATATACAGTAGTATTTCTGTACCTGTGTACACATGATTTAACAATCCAGTATCCAGTGTTTGCAGATAAAAGGATAATTTGTTGCACTGGAATAAATCACGACAATAGCCAAAATGTAAAAAAAAAAAAAGCATGACAAGCTACATGCCAAAGTTTTGAAACCTTGTTGAAACCTTTAACCCTCCATTTGATCAAAAGTCATCAGTGAGGTAAAACTGATCAGCTAACATTTCAAGGGTAAGTCTTTTTACATCACCGACCTTGAGAGCTTAACATAATCAAAAACTTAACTTTTGACTTAAAACCTCCCATCCTCTGCCAGAAAAAAAGAGAGAAGAAATCTCTTGTAAAGAAAACCGAAGGCTCTCTCTTTCTTTGCCCTAATATGCCCACTGGCCTCCCTCCTCATGCCAACAGCTTGTAGTGATTAGTAAAGCATCCTGCGGTGACCTGAGATGCAGTTTGACTCGCACCTTCAAAGTCCCTGACAGGAATAATACACAGCCAGTCATCCAAAACATCTTAACTCGCAAACCTTTCAGAGAACATGACGAGAGCAGGGATAAAGTGAGCACGACAGGGTGAGATAAGGAAGGGAAACAAACACACAGCAAGCAGCAGGGAAGTGCCTTGGTTTCCTTTGCCTTGGGGTCATCATGACCAAAGAGAGGATCACCCAAAGAGAGACAGACCTCATTGCAGGCATTACTGGCAATTCTTTATTTTTGTGTGCTTTGTCACATTGTCAAGAACATGGCCAAGAGTCGGAGTCAACAATAACACATAAGATAAAAGAACTATTCTGTATTTGTCCTTTTTTTTTAATGTACGTTTGTTTGTTTATTAGTAGAGTTAGGAAAGAGGCCTAGCCATGAAGACCAAAAATCAGTATCATACTATGAAATGCCATTTAATGAAAAGAGGTGAAGAGTCTTAAAGTAAACAAACAAACAAATAAATGTTTAGAAAGACAGGAGATTTAGTATATGAACAGATTCTGGAGTATCGCGTGTGTTTCTCATGAGCTGCATGCAAAATCAACACAGCGCTTGTGTAGTCCAATTCATAAAGAAATGATTAATTTTGACTCATGTTTCTGGTTTTAATCAGTCTAATGAATCCTTCACTCAATGAAGTCACTAAATCAGTCAAAAGTGTGTTTACCGAAATCAGTGTTAGCCAACTATTGTTGCAATTCTGTTGTTACTAACAGTTCAGCAATTCAGAGTGCGTATGTACATTCAGTTAATACTTAAGGGAACCCTGGATTATGATGTAAAAGCAAACCTGCGATTAATCAATCATCAAATAAAACAAAATGACAGAAATCAAAACTAGTGATGTAGTACTCAGATGTCATGTTCATTAAAGCAACTTTTCAGAGAAGTTACATGGATTAAGCTGTTGATTAAATGAACTACATATACTGGCCGAGAGAGCTTAAAGCGCTGCAAACGAAAAACACATGCAAACAGAAAAAACACCTGCAAATTAAGAAAACACCTTAATCAGTTTGACAACACATATGCTGCAAACACTCACAACACGACAAAATACAGAAACACACTGCAAATACTCACAACACAGCCAGATACAGAAACACGCTGCAAATATTCACAATACAACCAAATACAGAAATTATTTGCAGCATGTTTCTGTATTTGGTTGTGTTATGAGTAATTGCAGCATGTTTCTGTATTTGGTTGTGTTGTGAGTACTTGCAGCACATTTCTGTATTTGTTTGTATTTCTGTTTCTGTATTTGGTTGTGTGGTGAGTATTTGCAGTGCATTTCTGTATTTGGTTGATAAGTATTTGCAGTGCATTTCTGTATTTGGTTGTGTAGTGAGTATTTGCAGTGCATTTCTGTATTTAGTTGTGTGGTGAGTATTTGCAGTGCATTTCTGTATTTAGTTGTGTGGTGAGTATTTGCAGTGCATTTCTGTATTTGGTTGTGTAGTGAGTATTTGCAGTGCATTTCTGTATTTAGTTGTGTGGTGAGTATTTGCAGTGCATTTCTGTATTTGGTTGCATGGTGAGTATTTGCAGTGCATTTCTGTATTTGGTTGATAAGTATTTTCAGTGCCTTTCTGTATTTGGTTGTGTAGTGAGTATTTGCAGTGCACTTCTGTATTTGGTTGTGTAGTGAGTATTTGCAGTGCATTTCTGTATTTAGTTGTGTGGTGAGTATTTGCAGTGCATTTCTGTATTTAGTTGTGTGGTGAGTATTTGCAGTGCATTTCTGTATTTAGTTGTGTGGTGAGTATTTGCAGTGCATTTCTGTATTTAGTTGTGTGGTGAGTATTTGCAGTGCATTTCTGTATTTAGTTGTGTGGTGAGTATTTGCAGTGCATTTCTGTATTTAGTTGTGTGGTGAGTATTTGCAGTGCATTTCTGTATTTAGTTGTGTGGTGAGTATTTGCAGTGCATTTCTGTATTTAGTTGTGTAGTGAGTATTTGCAGTGCATTTCTGTATTTGGTTGTGTAGTGAGTATTTGCAGTGCATTTCTGTATTTAGTTGTGTGGTGAGTATTTGCAGTGCATTTCTGTATTTGGTTGCATGGTGAGTATTTGCAGTGCATTTCTGTATTTGGTTGATAAGTATTTTCAGTGCCTTTCTGTATTTGGTTGTGTAGTGAGTATTTGCAGTGCACTTCTGTATTTAGTTGTGTGGTGAGTATTTGCAGTGCATTTCTGTATTTGGTTGCATGGTGAGTATTTGCAGTGCATTTCTGTATTTAGTTGTGTGGTGAGTATTTGCAGTGCATTTCTGTATTTGGTTGCATGGTGAGTATTTGCAGTGCATTTCTGTATTTAGTTGTGTGGTGAGTATTTGCAGTGCATTTCTGTATTTGGTTGTGTGGTAAGTATTTGCAGCGCGTTTCTGTATTTGGTTGTGTTGTAAATATTTACAGTGTGTTTATGTATTTAATTGTGCTGGTATGTTTGTGTATTATAGCTTTCAAATACTGAACCGGAAAGTATCACACATGGTGTATGCATAGATTAGCCATCAAATCAAAAATCTGGGTATTTCTTACATACTGTAGCACCGATTTAAAATAACCAAATATTTGGACTGACAACCCAATGTATATTGGTGCAATATTCAACCAGCTGTTGTTTTTAACCCAGCAACTGGCTAAATGAAAACTTACTCTGAGTTGTTAATGCCTTTTCTATTTAAATTTTCCCAATTTTTTTAAACCTCAGGTTGTGTTGCAACTCTGCTGTGAATTTCTGTATGTAACAATTTTTGGACAAATACATCCCCACATAGTGTTGTTCCCATTTTCATTTGCTCTTGAAGATTTTAGATTTTTCCTCACAACCCTCAAGAAATCCTTGTCTGTTCTTGAGATAAATGAAAATCAGGTGGTGAGGTTACAAAAGTTCTTTGTGTGGATGACTAGGAGCACATGTCAAGGGACAACAAACAGTCACATACTATCTCAAGTGATTATCTCATCAAAATACTCTGGGAATAGTGCAGAGAAGTTAAGTGCAATTTGAAATCAGAGGCTCATAACAAAGCAGACCGCCGCTTATCTGTGCACTAATGCGTAAACTCCATTGATCTGCACTTGTGTTTGTGGGCTTGACTAGGAAATGTATGAATGAGTTTGGGAATTTGAACAGATGAAGATAAAGTGCTGCAAATATAGGACACATTGGGAACAAAATGGATGTGGTGATACTCCTGGAGCCAACAGCCAGATGACCTACAGCAGAACTCATCCAACTCTGGCAATCCATCAATCTCAATATGATTGGTTCTTTCTTTTAGAGTCATTTTCTACAGCTCTTCCTTAAACCCTGGCTATTTCCAGAGACAGGATGTTTTGCAAAACCCTGCTGATATATTTGCTTCAAGGACTGCCAGGACGTTGAACATGGCTCGGGATTGTGGATGATTCTCATATCAGTTGCTGCTTGGGGAGCCAACTTTCCCAACATTAGACACAGACTAAATCATTTGAGTACAGAATACTGTTTTTCAAAGGCTTTAAGTGGGCATTTTGGACAATTGGTCAATTTTCATGTTTCCAAAATCCAAGCTTGCCACTTGATTATCTTAAATAAGGAATATTTACAACAAATAACTGTCTAACAAGAGACTCACATTAATTTAGGTGTGACAAACTGAAGACTATCTTTAGCTCCATAAAGCAAACTGATACTGTTACAAAGCAATGCCACGCAACCAGAAAGCTCTAGCTCGTCAAAAGATGACTTTATGGCTTATGGTTGCAGAACAATTTAACCTTCTATCAACACTGGCGCATGGTCAACTCCCGCTAAGATCCCTGTCTGCTCAATGACGTAGGCTGCACATTGTGAAATTCCCAAAAAGCATCCTCTTGTAGACTGGTTTCAATGAATCATTGCTGCTCATACCCTCACACTCTGAGCATATGCCAAATATTTAAGTCGATGACAGTGCAAGACAAGAAGAAAGCCAAGAGACAGCTCAGAGCTGCCTGGAAAATAAAAGTAACTGCTAAGTCTGCTAAGTAACCTCATGCATGGACACACAAGGTGATATGGCACAAAGTTGGCAAAGCAAAGGAACCGACCCTGGATAAGGGGTGAATCTCAAAGTAAAAATAGCAATAACTGAAAAACCTGCCGCTTTTTCTCACAGAAAAATTACAATTCAGAATATTGCAGCTGTACATAAGTTATCACTGCTATGACTTTTTCACTTGCAAAAACTATAGTTTTACTGTAGTAACACTTAGTGTAACCATGCTTTTTCAGCAGAAATATATGTTCATATTACATGTTATACTATTATTATTGTGAATTGCATTGGAAGCATTGCAGTAATTAGGAAATATAATTACAGCATTTATTATACTAAATGAATTTTAATTTAATAGTTTTATAGAAACCAAACTAAATGTACAACTGTATAGATACTATGGCAAATTTTACTAATGGTATTTTTTTTTTTTTACTTAGCTGTCAGAATATTTAAGTTTTTTGCTTTAAAACATTTTTTAATAAATGTATATTCACAACTGCCCACCAACTCAAACTCGAAATATTTAAGATTATTAATAACTGCTCTACATCATTATTTCATGAATATTGCTACTGCTCTGAAATGTTAGTCTGGAGCCCTGTTAAGTGTTTGAACCCAAAAGTGAAATGATACAGCATTACACCCATTTCCAAGATATTTGATATTTAATATACAGATTTGTGGATTTGAAACCAGAAACCAGGCAATTGTTAAAATGTGCTGTCAGTTGTTGTGGCTAGTTCCATCATTTTTAATATTAAATGAATCTATGTTGTCACATTATAAGAACAGGAAAAAAAAAATTGGTGGTTGTCTGTCTGACTGTCAGTGCTAGAAACTACAATTGAGGAAGGATGACATATAAACTGACTGATCATAGTTGTTTACAAATGGTTTAGGGGCAGGTTTAACTGAATTAGTAGAAATAGTATAGCAAAAACTCATTCAACTGCAATCCAGGTCATGGCAGAATTTGCAAATAACGGGAATGTGAAAAAGTGTATAAAACAAAACACTGAATAGCTTTTAAAGATTGCATGCCACTAACCTGGCAGACATGGGTAAATCCAGGGATTAGTTTCTCAGAAACGGTCATCGTAACAACCTGATACTTTGTAAACACAACTTTGTTTCCAGGCATACTGATAAATACCTGTGTATCCTGAGTCCAAGAAATTACGTAAATGCAGCCAATCAGATTAGAGCTTGCCAGAAAGCATTTGCCATTCTTGTGTGCAATAACAGTCAGAGGGTCAGTGGTAACATCTAGCATCTCATGCTTGTCAGTGACTTTCATTTCTAAGTATAGTCAGTCTTGGTAAGGTTTTGAGTTTCCAACATACACAGTGGACACATGAAATGCATAACTGAAGAGAAACGTTGCAAACGTGTGTGGTACCTTCTTAGTCTTGACAGTGGAATGGCAGCAGTCGCCTCCATCGTAGTTGCAGTAGGCTCTGTTGTTGATGGCGTCACAGTAATTGTCACCCATGAAAGGCTGAGACAAAAACAGAGAGAGAAACTCAGAGCACCACTAACATGAGAAAAGGACCCAAATATATTCAGTGCTCTATTGCTTCTAGACTTATGTGTCAAGTGTGGCCATTGGTTGCTCAAGGTCTAATAGGTCAACTTCTCAAACACCCACTATTTTGAAGAAAAGAAAAAAAAAACTTTTTGTACTATTAAAATACTTGGTCATTAAAAATGGTTAATTACAGAGTTTAAGGTGTATAAACATACAGGGTTACTTATGGTGTAACCTATGCTAATATAATGTTGAAGTGGTACAGTGTTTCAAAAATAAACTGTGAGGAACAGATATACAGTCCGTTTGATGGGTTGTATTGTATATCATTCAGCCAACACAAACAACAGAAAATAGCATTCATAAAAGTGCTCTATATGACTTGTGCAACAAACTCGTATGATAGGTCTGTTTGAGAAACAAACAAACAAACAATACTTGACATTTGACACTGTACGATTACCAGTGAACAAACAGTGACAATTTTTGGTCTGTTCCTAATATAGATCTCTCTTATAGTTGCAGGGACCAGCAGTCTTGTTTCCATACATGTCAAATATGTCTACATTCACTAAGTTTTATAGACTTTCAAACTAATGCATAGTTGAAATTAATTTGTGATTGAAATATTCTGTTAATCAGCATGCAGACATATTTAAAATTGACCCGAGTTGTACTTAAATATTACCTAGGGTATTTTTTTTTTTTAAATTGTAACATTGTAACATTAAAACAAAAAATATCAAAATCATGAGATACAAATCAAAATGAGACAAACAGGCAAAATAAGATAAACAAAATCAAAATGATGAGATACTAAGTCAAAATGAAAAGATACTAAGTCATAATTATGAGACAAAAAGTCAATTACAAGATAAAAAGTCAAAATGATGTGCTGATGTAAGCATTGAGCCGAAACGCGTAGATCTACTCTTTTAACTTTTTTAAAAGATTTAGCCCATTGAATTAAAGGCTTTTTACTTCACGAGTGTCTTGGAGTAATTCATCTTCTTCGTATGATGTGCTGATGTGTCATAATTATGAGATAAATCAGAATTATAACAGAGTAAGTCATAATTATGACAAAAAGTAAAAGATATGTGATACTAAATCATAATTATGGGATTTAAAAACTTTAAATTATGAGATACTAACTCTAAATAAATGATAATAAGTCATAATTATGGAATTAAAAAAGTTAAAATTATAAGCTAAAAAAGTTTAAATTATGACATATTAAAAAAAATGAGATAAAGCCACACTGTAAAAAGTTTTCACCAGATTCAACTTAAAAACCTTGTTCAGCAGCTGCCTTAAGTTTTTAAGTTAAATCAGCTTAAAACTACAAGTCATTTTAACTTATTACAATAAAAATGAGTTGATATAACTTGTGAGTTTAAATGACTTAAGTTGATTTAACTTACAATCTTAAGGCAGCTGCTAAACTTAAGTTTTTAAGTTGAAACTGGTGAAAACTTTTTACAGTGCACAGTTATGAGACTTTGGCTTTGTGCACTATAATTATGATTTATCTCATAATTGCAACTTTGTTGAAAGTCAAAATTATGAGATACTAAATCAAAATTATAAGATATAATTATGACATAGTAAGAAAATTATGACTTGAAATTATGAATTTTAATCATTTAAAAAAATCAAAATTATGTGCTGATGTGTCAATTATGGGATAAGTCAGAATTATGACAGAGTAAGTCATAATTATTACAAAAAGTAAAAGATATGTGATAATAGTTATAATTATGGGATTAAAAAAGTTTAAATGTTGAGATACTAAGTCTAAATAATTAATACTAAGTCATAATTATGGAATTAAAAAGTTAAAATGTTGAGATTTGAGGTCAACATTATAAATTAAAAAAGTTTAAATTATGTTTATATTTATATATAATATATAATATAATATATATAATATATATATGTATATGTATATAATTATCTTATAATTACGACTTAGTTTCGCACACTTTCAACTTTGTATCTCATAATTAATATTTATGAAAGCATTCTTTTCTTTCTTATGTGACGGAAATTGGCAAACTGAATCTTGGCAGGTCCCTTCTTATCAAACAAGAAAGAGCATGTATGGTGTAGGTGATAACTACTTAAACATTTGTAGATATGCCAGTCCGTACTACAAACAGATTGCACTAAGTGACAGGTATCGACAAGCACAGAGGGGAAAACAGAAAGACAGGAGGAGCACTGAACATCACAGTCACTTGTACATGTACTGACTTTAGTGTAGAGTTCCTCTACATCTTCATCTTCATAAATCTTCTTGGGCCTCTGCAAATGGAGGTCAAGGCAAGAGTGTCGCCAATGAGGGAGGGAAGACACAGGATAGAGAGCCATTTGAGAGGATATGGACAGGTGTCTGAATGTCTTACCTCACATCCTTTTATGCAGTGCAGGACTTCTGGATGGGGGTACCACTTCAGGCCCATGGTGCAGACTATGTTCTGAAAAGAGAAATGAAACAAAGAGGTTTTCAGAAAGACAAGAAGAACATGCAGGTCTTCTGTACTATCGACCATCACAAAGTCAGCACCGATCCTTGTGTTTGTGTCTGAAGATTGACACACAACAGCACTCAATTACTGTAAGTGTTCTGTTCCCTCCACAGCCAACCACAAAAAAAGCCAAAACAGGAATGTTTACCTTCACACGTCTTTCACCTCTGGCCAACTTGAAAGAAACAAAACAAAACAAAAGAAAAAAAATAAATCAGGAACCCATCCAAATTCAACATCTTGTGAAACGTTACCAGTTTCGAAACATGCATAATTATGTGACCACATAAGTTTCGAATGTTTCCGGCATGTTTGTCATTTAGTTAAAGAGCACTGCAAAAAATGCTTTTCTTACTTGGTTTCCAGTCAAAATATCTAAAAATTCTTAAATCAAAAAGGATTTTGTAAACAAGTAAAAATGATTGTCTTGTTTTCAGAAAAAAACAAGTCAAAATTAAGTGAGTTTTTGCTCGAAACAAGCAGAATAATCTGCCAATGGGGTAAGCAAAATAATCTTGTTTTCTGTTTGAAAACAAGACAATCACTTTTACTTGTCTACAAAATACATTTTTGATTTAAGAACTTTTAGATATTTTGGTTGCTGGAAACAAGACAAAAAAATCTAAGTAAGAAAAACATTTTTTTGCAGTGAGAGATGTTATTGGTGTTGTACAGATATGTTTTCTTGTGTTAAAAAAAAAAAACCTCTAGGGTCCAGTGCGGCTGACATGAGGCCAGCCAAAAGTAAAGGACTGTCTGACCTCCACAGCTCCCAAACATTCCCTGTCCCAGTAGCACACATGCACAAAACACCTGCCTCTTCTCGTGCCGTACCCACTGCTGCAAACTAAGGTATTTCTCATTTCATGCTAGTCAGCAAATCAATGCAAAAAAAGAGAGAGAGAGAGAGAAAAAAAAAATAACGGCATTAAACGAGAAGGAACAGAAAACACTAAAGCATTTCAGCTGGGGAAGGGTTCACTATAGTGAGAACTAAATCTAATTTGTAATGATAAAGATGCAATTTAGTACATTTAAATATTAATTAACTTTAAATGTAATATTAACACACTACACTTAAACTTATAATCAATTACTTTATATGTGCTTTAAAATGTTGGTCAGCACATCAACACAAATGTTTTATTTAAAGCATGACAAAATATAATCAAAACAATGATTTAAACTTTTCATTTGACATTATTAAAAAATGCTCTTTGAACATAGTCAAGAAAGTATACTCTCTTTAAGCAACCCTAATTATAAAATAAACCTTTACTTGAAGTACACTGCAAGCGCACATTAAATATAATTCAGAGCCCTTCTTTTTCACAAAGGCCCGTAAACTTTTTTAACCCCATCGATCCAATCACCCAGCTTCATTCTGAATGAAACCACCAACGTTTCACAATCCAAACAATTCTGCCCGATGTTTATATGTTAAACAACTTGTTTCGCTTGGAAATACGTCAGACTGCAGAAGAAAAAAGGCTTTTCACCAGCTAGCATGAAGAAAAGCTTTCACAGAACTGTCCCGGACTGACCGGTCTTGTTGTATTTTCATCATTTAGTGGGGAAACTTACAGTACACTTATGACAGATTCAGTCCTTCTACAGTAACTTAAGCTTGAGTGGGGAATAATGGTGAAGTTCATGTATCAATCCTTTCAGGGCTCTGAACCGACAATATTTTGGTTACCAGCCCAAAACACAGTGAGATTCTGCATATTATGCCCTGTTAGCCCTGAGTGACCTCATATCGATAAAATTCAGATCGCTTTGTTTCCCTCAGACTAGCATGTCATCATCGTCTGAATAAGCCGATATCAAATTAGATGTCCAAGCTCTCTTCTCCCAAAGCACTTTACCATAGCTCCCGAGATCACATTTAGCTCTCAGGCCTTTTAATAAAGGTTTGGTTTATTAATTAGAGGTTAATATTAGTACTCCCCTCCGCCGACCCGGGCATGAACAATCGACTCTCCAAAGTGACGCTGACATCACGTAAAGGCCACGGTCTGCCAAGGCAGCCTAATGTATCAGCAATGTGCGCAGTCATTTTGCTGATGTCAGGGAAGCTAATAAGTGAGAAAATAAGAGAAGCGTCTTAGTAGGTCAGCGGTGAAACCTGAAACGAATCGTTCTCGAGGGCCGATTCGTCACGATAACTGATTCACGCGGTCGAAGGCCCGACTCAGCAAGAAACATAACACAAAGAACCAAAAAAACACATTAAGTCAGAATGGGAAATGAGGAATTGTACGGCCACCAAAGCTTCAGTCAGCTCGCAACCGCATTGTGTAATCGCCAGCTTGCTTTTCCACTTCCACACCTTGGCCGGTGTGGGTTTAATAGGACGTTCTCGCTGCACTGGCACGACCGTTAGCATTAACGCAGGTGTCAATCAGGGCAGCCCTGGGTCTGGGAGTTACGGGACGGATCGTGCCCTTGCACGGCGGGCAGAAGGGAACATGTGCTGTGGAATTCAAACAGCATCGATTGACACAGGGTGGCCAGTGCTGAGAGAACAGTTATTGATCTCACCTCAGCCAACCCCCCTGGAACATTTCAGCCACATCGATTTGGCCTCCTCTTCCCCTCACACTCTGTCTCCAGACTCGAATTACCACCCAGGGAAGATCATATCAATTACACAAATCAATCAGAAACGTGTTGTTTCATTTCTCTGCCGAAAAGCGCCTGACTTGACACAAATGCCCATCTAAACACAACAGATGTGGGGGGATGGCGTTCAATTCGAGCACAGTGAGTTTGTTTCCAACTTTCTAGCATCTTCGATCAATCCTGAAAGTCCCTCGTCTTAAAAAGATAGTTCACCCAAAAATGAAAACCTCAAAGCACAAATGAAAGTATTTCTGAAACCTGAGAGTTTCTGTCCCTGCATTGAAAGTCCAGGAAACATTTCGAAGACCCAACAAGTTCATAAAGGCATCTTAAAACTAATCCATAAAAACAGCTCGATTCATTAGATTTGTTATATGATGCTTTTATGACCTTTTCGGATAACAAGTTTTGGTTAGTAAGACTTTTAGTAAAGGGACAAACCTCTCAGGTTTCGTTAAAACATCTTCATTTGCATTTTAAAGATAAACCAAAGTCTAATGGGTTTGTAACAACATGAGGGTGAGTAAATGATGGCAGAATTTAAATTTTTGGGTGAACTGTCCCTTTAAGGCCATAATACACTACACAACTTTGCACAGATTTACAGTCTGGAGTTGTCAAAAAATCAGAGCCAGTCTACAGATATTGGACAGTTAGAGTTGATAGATTTCACAGAAAATAGCTAGGTGTATGAAGGGCACAAACTCCCATTTTGTTAACTTCAGACTAAAAATCCATCAAGTAAGACAATATAAAACATGTTTAATATTTTATGTCGATTTTAGAACATATTGTTTTAATTTGTCATTTGTCTCCTATCAATGGGGTACACATTTCTGTGCAAGTTTGTTGTGCTCGAGTCTGGCAGTTCTGCAGTTGTTTAGTGTATGATACTGTAAACAGTGTTTAAAAAGTTGTGTAGCATATTCCAGCATGCAAAGTTCGAAGATTGCACCCTCTGGTCTGCAGTGGAGACTGACAGCAAAACTGCCCGAAGACTGCCATCATAACACTCCCAGTCAAGCCCAGCAGTCACAGCTAAAACATTGTAATACTTCTGACAGGTAAATTTATATAAAGCTTTTCTGCTAATGCCTGTAATAGGGTCATTGTTGAAATTATAGTGATTACAGATGGCTTTTTAACTTTTATGACTTGGCCTCAGCCTCGTTGCGGTTCAGATGAGTTAAGAGATTACTGTAATCATACCCTGTTTTACCAATGCCAGGTAATTGGGAAAGCCATGCATGCCTGAGCCTGTGGCTAATGAACAGTAATTGGATGTCTGCGACATTCAATGCAAAGTTCCAACTGCTGCATGTGTTCACTGATCAGAGACAGAAGGTAACGACAAAAGTTCACTTTGAAAAAGTTACATGGAAAAGTTAATGCTGAACATTTATTGTTGCCCTTATATTTTATTTTATTTTAATGCAAGCCAAAGCTTCAAATACAAAGTATTGCCATTTCTTTTAATGCAATTATGTTGGCTCAAGCGGTAAGTGTAATGGATAGCAGTTTACATTAAATTCATTGTGTACTGGATATATAAATAAATTTAAATACATTACATACTGGTATTATATTATATAAAATGGCTAGCTTCGTGATTTTTTTTTTTTTTTTTTGCCATTGACTGAAGCCATTAAAAACATACATTCAAAATTAAATTACATGACAACCATAAAACCAAATACATTTAGACTGGATCATTATTTCAACACATTCTCATGGTAATTCGTAACTATTTTACGTTTTGGTGAATTGGTGGCCAATTCGTATAAATTTGTATAGTCTCATTGGTATGTTTTCATATTGGTGGATCTTCATGTTTACTTGTTTTCTAAATAGACTTGCATCACATGAATTATTTTCAAATTAGTTCACTTTTTAAGTCTGTTTTATACAGCCTCACTTACATTGCTAAAACCTGTGCATGATGAACATACTCTAAAACTGACCAGCTGCATATTTTCCAGACCATCTTAATCAGCACTTTGTCATAAAAAACCTGGCCACAATATATTTTAAAGATATGCTAAATATATGTTGTAAACAATGAAGCTCAAAGAAATATATATTTTTGAAACTGAAAATATATTTAGTTTCAATCTTCATATACCAAAATATATTTTAAATTGTATTTCAGTATTTTACAGTATTACTTTACAGTAACTAAATTTAGGTTCCCCTTCAAGGGAACGCACACTGCGTCCTTTAGTGTACACTATGGGGAATACCATCAGCATAACTGATGTCTGAAGCATGTATGAAAACACTTCTATTGGACCACACAGCCTATGATGTCACTAGTGGAGCGACAGGAAGTATAAGAGGGCGACTGTAATGCATGTCATAAGTTTTCTTTGTCTTCAGGAGCCGTTTGTTTGTTTAGCATGTGTGAAAGGACAATGGAGGAAAAGTCGATTGAACACTTTAGGAAGTCTATGCTTTCATGTCCCAATTTTAGACACCTGAGGACACACATGACGTTTGCACTATGTGTCTCCGTATTCGGGGTGCAGAATGTGCTCATTTGTTTTAATGAGAAAGCTTTGCTCACGTTTGTTCCTATTCTCGAGGGATGTGGAACAGGCATCTGCACCTTGCAGATCAGGTCTCTCTGCTGCCAAGGCATGGTGGAAACTCAGAGTGAAGGCATCATTTGTAACTGTCCCTATTATCATGGAATGTGGGATGTGTGGACACTTGGGTGGAATGCCTTCAACTTTTAAGAGATGTGCCAGGTATGATGCATTCGCGAGACTGACTGAATAAATACAGGTAAGGAGTTTTTCTTTTCCATCCCAAGTCAGCGTTTGGAACTATGAAAAAGGTTCCTCCAGTGCGAAAGCCCATTTAGTGTTGGTTGGGTTATTTTAACTGTTCGGGTGTCATTGGTATGCCCTATTTTAAATTAGCATATGTTTGCTACTATTTTTGGTTTCACAAGGTGGACAGGCATGCACCGAGGTATGGCATAGTAGATATTTTGTTCCCCATAGTGTCACCTAGAGGACGCATTGCGAGTTCCCTTAAAAGGGAATGTCTTAGGTTAAGGATAAGAATGCAACCATGGTTCCCAGAGAGGGGACAAGACACTGCGTACCCTTACCATGCCTAGGGCCTGACTGTTTAATGTCTGCTTCAAACAAAGAAGTTGATGACATCTTATACTTCTGGGTGATCCATTAGTGACTTCACAGGCTGTGCGTTCCTATGGATTTGGAGTGCTTCAGACACCGGTCATGCTGATGCCATTCCCCATAGTGTCCACTAGAGGTTGCCGTGTCTTGTTCCCTCTCGGGGAACCATGGGTTTTATTAAACATATGGTAACATATGTGAATGTATTTTTCTGGATTGAAATATAAGGAGGGCAAAAATACATTTTTAAATATATTTATATTTTTCAAAATATACTTAACAAAAAATGTACAAAAAATGGCCTCTCTCTTTATTTCTATTACATGACAGGATGGTAGAATAATAAATGTTGGGTAAAAATATCCTGAGTTTATCATTGCTTTTGACATACATTTTATCATATTTATTATGATATTTTATCTTAATATGTTTTAGTTTATCACCCAGCCCTAGTTTTCATTACAGTTGACAATCTTCATGTGCATCATAATAACTGCATGAGAAGGCACTGAATGTAATTTGGAAATAATAAGTGGCATTTTAGCGGTGAATTCCTCTCAGACTGTGCCTCTCGCTGACCCTAAAGTCCCGAGCTTAGACATTGATGAATAACACTGATGAATCATCAGGCACAATCCAATATCTGCTGTCCAAGGAGTGTCACCTCAAACTTTGAGTCAAACTCAGGATCAGGCATCCCAGTGCAACATTCCCTGCCAGTAAGCTAAGAGGGTGCACACAAAAACACAAACCTTGACTTTGGGAGGGTTCATCCAGTGATGTCTCATAATGCTGCTGGCCGTCATGTTGCTCGGCAAAATGACCACATCATTGTTACTGTCTCTGCATGACAACTCGCACTCCTCTCCTGGAATAAAAAAAACACAGAGAGAGGAAATAAACCAACAGCTCATGCAATCTTAAAATTGTTCTTTTTGTTTGTCTGTTCGTCACTAAGGGAATTACAGAACAATGACACTTCAGTAAAGTTTAATGGACACTTCCTCTAGTTTAAACGTGCTGAACGTCACAGCACATCTTCTGATGAAGTCTTCGTAAATTATTGAGTACTGTGTCTAGTACTTTACTGTGACAGTGCAGTATACTGTTTAGAAGATTGCAGCATCAATTTTAGGGTAGATGTCATGTCACGTCATATTTAACTAACATTAAAAGAAATTCTATTTTGCATGTAAACAATTAAGCCTATTTTGCATCATAACATTATTTTCATGGCAACAACACTGATTACAAACAGTACACCACATAATCATCATAATATGTCAATACTATTATTCACAATTTAACGGTTGGTAAGACTTTTTTAATGTTTTTGAAAGAAGTCACCAAGTCTGTAAAATCTGTAATATTGTGAAATATTATTACAATTTAAAATAGCTGTTTTCTATGTGAATATATTGTAAAATGTAATTTATTTCTGTGTTTCAAAGCTGAATATTTAGCATCATTACTCCAGTCTTCAGTGTCACAGAAATCATTCTAATATGCAGATTTGCTCTAATTTGCTGCTCGAGAAACATATATTATTAATTGCAGTGTTGAAAACAGTTGTGCTGCTTCATATTTTTTTGGAACTGTGATACTTTTTCCAAGATCCTTTTGATGAATTTGTTCAAATAACTCAATCTTTTGTAACATTATAAATGCACTTACTTTCACTTTTCATCAATGTAATGTGTCCTCATATATATGGAGTTCAACTTTTTTTGGATTTGTATCTTTTTTTTTTTTTAATTATTTTGCTTATTAACAATTTTTAAAAATCTTGTTTTTTCATTGTGCATTCAAATTAATCTCTATCAAACTGCATATTATTGTTTTCACAATAATAAATAGTATTCTATTCCCAAAATGTAATAGAAAACAGCAGTTCTCAACCCCTGAAACAACTGCTGATATAAACAATTCTGTCATGGATTTACGAAACATTACAGATCAATATTAACTGTTCTGATGATATACTGCCAAATTTGAGATCATTTTCATCTGAAGAAGCCGAGTTCTGATGGTTTCATCAGGCTGAACAAAGCCAAAAGCATAAATTCTATCCCAACATAAAAAGTAACCTGCACGGCTCTGAATGAACCTGAAAAAGAAAGCTGTCTATCTGTACAATGCACAAGTTTGTGGAAGGAGTTCATACCTATGTTGTGGCCCTTCTTGCAGCTGACGCGGATGCTGGGATGCAGGTTCTGAGGTAGAGAGCATTGACCCTTCAGCTGAGGGCATAAGCGGAAGCTTCCGGTCCAGTTCCCGTCCTTTCTGCAGCGGATGACATTGGTGCCGAGCCCCTGTGGAGATGGCAAAACACATGTCACAGCATTCCCTACAACACTCTAAACTTACAGCCAGTGGAAAAAAACTGATAAAGACATGCCTGTGAATTGCAGCATCTAGAAATACCCAATTAAGACATTCTTTGATTTTTAAAGTGTAATCTAAGTCGCACCTGTTTGCATGGTGGCTGTCTCAGTGTGTTGTTGACCCTGTTGCAGTGGATCCAGCAGGTGCTGTCGAACTTGAAGCCGTCTGTGCACTGGTACATGCCATAGAAGACGGATGGAGGAGGTGGACAGGTGACCGGCTCACACGAGCCCTCTAACCAGCGGCCGTCTTCTGTGCACTGACGCTTGAAGGCTCTCCTGCAGGAACAGACACGTGTCGTATGCTGTGATATCGTTCATGTCAAATTTCAATTTGATTATAAAAAAATCTACATTTTGTTGTTGTGTTTTGCATATGTTGGGCACCTCTTTGGCTTGTTGGCCACATGGTATCCTGGTTTGCATTTGTATTTGCAGAGGGTGCCCACTTTGAGACCTGTCTCGTTGCAGCGTTTGGTTTGCAGCACGGCGTTGGACACGGGAGGAGGCACGGGACAGCGGAGCTCACACAAAGCCTCCGGGAACGACCACAGACCATCCTCCATACAGGTCAGAGTGTTATTAGTGCCTACAGATAAATGACAGACAGAACAAATCAAATAAACACACATAAATGCAAAGGCGCCTTTGACATTATTTTCCTCTGAACAACTAGATGGCAGAAAAATGTGCAGTAGCACTTTCCAAACCATCCGCTTTTCAAAATATATGTGACCCTGGACCACAAAACCAGTCTTAAGTCGCTGGGGTATATTTGTAGCAATAGCCAAAAATACATTGCATGGGTCAAAATTTTTGATTTTTCTTTTATGCCAAAAATCATTAAGAAATTAAGTAAAGTTCATGTTCCATGAAGATTTTTTTGTAAAATCCCTACTGTAAACATATCAAAATGTAATTTTTGATTTGTAATATGCATTGTTAAGAACCTAATTTGGACAACTTTAAAGGTGATTTTCTCAGTCTTTTTGATTTTTTTGCATCCTCAGATTTCTGATTTCAAATAGATGTATCTCGGCCAAATATTGTCCTATCCTAACAAACCATACATCAAGAGAAAGCTTATTTATTGAGCTTTCATATGATGTATAAATCTCAGTTTTGTCAAATTTAACCTTATGACTGGTTTTGTGGTCCAGGGTCACATATGTGCAATTTTGTCTTATCCTTGAAGCGATCGCGGGCAGCAGCGTAAAGTCGATTTTGTGCTTACTTGATCTAATATTTGATGTTTTTAAAAATGTTTTAGATTTAGATTTAAGTATCACTAGAAATTCTTGAGTATATCTTGAGACAAAGGTCTTCTTAATGATTTTCAGTTTGTTTAAGAAAATTAAAGCAACTGTTTTTAAATAATGAAAGAATATGTAAAAGTATGGTATTTGTGGTAAAAAACACTCCTGCTGTCGGGGCTAAATGGCACAATAATTAACATGATAATTTATATTAATTTTTAATTTAGGAAGCTGATTTTTCTATTTGCTAACATTCAGATGGTAAATATCATATATTATGTTGGGTGTCCATCTTAAATCCATCAGATAATCACCATGTTTAGAATGAAACCATTATATTTAAAACATGCTATTAATCGTATCATACAGTAAAATATCATTTGTTGTTACTACTGTAAATCTTTATTAAATTACTATGGGATCTCTTACAATGCTTTCAGAATATTTACATTTTAAAATGATTTTGTTTCTGTATTTTAAAATATGTTTTATTTGAACATATTTTACTGACAGTATATTTATTAAACAAAAATGTATTCTTTTATTTATCAAAATTAGCAGAAAATAGTACAAACTTTGCTAAAGTGACTGTTTTGAACAAGTATTAACTCACACAATATATATTAAAAAAAACTATTTTAGCTAAAGTATTTGTATCAATATTGTGTGCCTTTTACCCCGTGTGTGCCACCCCATAAATTTTTATGTTTTTAAACAAAATAAACAACTTGTATGATTTAATTTCACAAAATCTGTTGCTCCATAAATGTTCAATACATTTTTCTGCAATCATACACTTTGGGCACAGTGAAAAGCACTTTTTTTTTTTTTAGGGTGGGCCTTTAGCCCCGTTGTATACTTATACTACCCTATACTTTTATTCAGCAAGGATACATTAAATTAATAAAAAGATATCAACGATATTTATTACAAACATTTTCCATTTTAAATACTTGCTGTTGTACTTTGTATTTATCAAAAAAAAAAAATCTAAAAAAATAAGATGCATAATGGTTTTCGCAAGAATATGAAGCAGCACAACTTTTTTCAACATTGAAAATAATCAGAAATGTTTCTTGAGCAGCGAATAAGCATATTAGAATGATTTCTGAAGGATCATGTGACACTGAAGAATGGAGTAATGATGCTGAAAATTCAGCTTTGATCACAGAAATAAATTAGATTTACACATTTATTTTATTTGTAATAATTTTTCACAATATCACACTACTATTACTGTATAGATCAAATAAATGCAGCCTTTATAAGCAGAAAATACATTGTTTCTGTTCTTTTTTAATCGGCAGGAAGTGTTATAAAATGAAAATTCTGATTGGATGAATTAATGTGCAACTGCAAAGAGCTGTAAATCACAAATTGCATGGCGTAATTTCCCAAGTAATAATCAGAATGTTTATTTCAATTATTACAATAAGAGCTGCTGTTTTAAGTCTTATTATTAATTTGGTAAATCTACCATGACCCCAGATGACCTATTTTACCAAGTAATCATATTGTTCTCTTTACAGCATCAAAGACCAGCCAGACTGCATTTTTCCAGAGTTTCTTACCCACAAGCTGAGCAGGCTCCTTGCACTGGAACGTGCTCTTCTTGCCGTAGGTGGTGCCTTCTGGGAAATCGAAGTGGGCAGGGTGCACATGGTACTTATCTGGAAGCCCACAGTCAACCGGCTCACACGAAACTTGCTTGTTCCATTTCCTATCAGCACAGGTGATGGTCACGGTTGAGTCCGTCTACAGAGAAAAGACATCAGATTTCCAATGAGTTCAGTGCAGTTCAATATGTCTAGCTGACCACAAAGTAAAAGAGGCTGATATCACAGTAAAGGATACATCTGTTTCTCTCATGGGTCTGAAAACAGCACTATTAAGTGTCTGTTTGCCCATACAAATATCAGCATCTGACCAAATTGCACATTTTGTGTGCAATTTGTGTGAGCTTCATATTTTTCATACTGCATGAGCCATAAAAGCCTAAAGCAGCTAATATGCCACAAATATGATGTATCATATGAAATATCAATTATGATTTTTTTAAAGAAATGTTTTGTTTGAAGGTAAACATTTTTTTTTACATCATATGTGACCCTGGACCACAAAACCAGTCATAAGGTAAAATTTTACAAAACTGAGATATATACATCATATGAAAGCTCAATAAAAAAGCTTTCTATTGATATATGGTTTGTTAGGATAGGACAATATTTGGCCGAGATACATCTATTTGAAAATCTGGAATCTAAGGATGCAAAAAAATCAAAATACTGAGAAAATCACCTTTAAAGTTGTCCAAATTAAGTTCTTAACAATGCATATTACTAATCAAAAATTACATTTTGATAGGTTTACTGTAGGAATTAGACAAAAAATCTTCATGGAACATGATCTTTACTTAATATCCTAATGATTTTTGACATAAAAGTAAAATCAATCATTTTGACCCATACAATGTATTTTTGGCTATTGCTACAAATACACCCCAGCGACTTAAGACTGGTTTTGTGGTCCAGGGTCACATATGTCAGACTTGACAGGGTTAAAGGAGTAATTCACTTTCAGAACAAAAATTTACAGTCATCCAAGGTGTTCATGCCTTTCTTTCTTCAGTGGTAAAGAAATTATGTTTTTTGAGGAAAACATTTCATTAATTATCTCCATATAGTGGACTTCAATAGTGCCTACGAGTTCACTTGTCCAAAATGCAGTTTAAATGAAGCTTCCAAGGGCTCTAAACAATCGCAACCAAAGGAATAAGGGTCTTATCTAGCGTAACAATCAGTCATTTTCTTAATTTTTTTTTAAAATGTATATACTTTTTAACCTCAAATGCTTGACTTGTCTAGCTCTGCAATGCACATATGTACTCCAGGTCAATACAGTTAGGGTATGTTGAACACCTCCCATCTCATTTTCTCCTCCAACTTCAAAATTGTCCTACATCTCTGCCAAAGTACTGACCCAGTGTTTACAAAGTGAACAGAAAAGGTCAAACGCTCCTTACAAAAAGAGGCAAATTTGGAGGTTTTGAAGCTGCAGGAGAAAATGAGATGGGAGTTTTTTGACCTACCCTAACTGTATTGACCCAGATTACACAGAGTATGCATGCACATCGCAGAGCTAGACAAGATGAGCATTTGAGGTTAAAAAGTATATAAATTGTCATTTTTTTTCACTAGAAAAGACACATTCCTCAGCTGGGATCGTTTAGAGCTCTTTGAGGCTGCATTTAAACTGCATTTTGGACTTTCAAACTCTCGGGAACCATTGAAGTCCACTATATGGAGATAATTCCTGAAATGTTTTCCTCCAAAAAAAACAATTTCTTTATGACTAAAGAAAGCAAGGCATGAACATTTTGGATGACAACAGAGTACATTATCTGTACATTTTCATTCCGGAAGTGAACTGCTCCTGAATTGAAATGTAGGCATACAACAAAAGGTAGGCAGTCACTTAAGATACTTTAGATTAAATTCACTATGTGCTCACATTAGTGAAACTCAGGCAAAGTAGGTCCATTGTCAATAGTATTGATGCATGAAGCACCACTTACTTAGAGGTCACTCACAAACCAAGCAGCTTTATGTTGGTAAACATGGCGAATTTGCATGTTCCAGGTTCAAAAAACTTCGGAGGGAATCTTTCGCTTCACATGACATTATACCGTTCCCAGAATCCTACTGAAATGAATGTATTTCCAAACACATTTTTTTACACTAAACAATACTTAAAATTTTTTGGTTTTCAGATTTTACCTGAAATTAGACTTGAATTGATTATTATGACTGCCTTGTGACTTATATATATGACATATTGTGGCTCCCAGTGCGGTTCAGGGTGGAGTTTAAGATCCTGATGTTTGTGTTCAAGGCCATTAATGGTCTGGCCCCTGTCTACCTCGCGAGTTGGTAATGGTCTACCAACCAGAACTCTGCGCTCCTCTGAACACACCACGCTGGTTATGCCTAAGTTTAATTACAAAAAGTTTGGAGGCCGCTCATTTGCCGTTCAGGGCCCAAAGCTGTGGAACGCACTTCCGGAACAGCTTTGAAGCAACACTGAGTTGTGTGTTTTTAAATCGCAGTTGAAGACATCTTTTTAGACAAGCTTTCGATACATAGTCACTGACTCGATTGCTGTTTTCATGTACATTTGCGCTTTTATTTATTGCTGTCTACTGTGAGTCTTGTTTTTCTCCTGGAAAGCGCCCTGGGCACCTTTTTGGTTGTTGTAAGGCGCTATATAAATAAAATTTGATTGATTGATTGATATATAATGCATATTAATGAATATAGGACATGAACAATTGAAAATATTGTATTATATTGTATGTTGTTTAATGAAAACTTTTAAATACACTTCAAATGTGAAACTTTTTAATGAATAAAAATCATTTAACAAATAAAAAGGTATTCTTTCTATGGCTTTCGGATTTAAAAAAAAAAAATACAATCTTTGTGACTTTTTTTATGAACAGAACAAACCTAATCTTAAAGTGTGGCTTTATGTGCACCACACTGACCAACAGTTCACGCTCTTTTTTTACTGTGCAACATAAACTGTAACTGTCGTAAACCTGTGAATGCTAGCCACTAACGTCACTACCATTACATGATTGACTAAAAAGCCTCACTTGATCCAAGTTGGCTGTTACGCTTTTTCTAATAGACCCTTTCATTTCCCAATAAACAGAAAATCTCTGTTGCAAAACATATATCCGGTATGGTGGACAGCCCGAGACAATTCAGCCCTATTCTGTATATTGCGTCCTAATGCCAAACTCAGCTGCCAAATTAACCTCAAGGAGCTGCTGTCTATTTAGTGCTCCAACTGACATTCTATGTAGAAAGCAGACAACACTAGCTCATCTGATGCAGATCTAGTGGGGTACAATCCAAAGGCAAAACATCCATTTTTTTAAGGTCCATGTGATACACAGTGTTTTGATAATAAGAAGACAATGTGTGTAGCTTGGACACCGCTGTGCAAAAATGCTGGCACATTCTCTTGACCAAAAAACTCTGTTATTCCAAAAATGCCCTGAAACGGCCTGACATCTGGTTACAACGTTTTAAACATCTCTGACCCAGGATTTTGTTGTTATGCCTCATCTCGCAACATCACCGTATAATGTGCTTTTAACATACCTAAAGAGACTATCTGGTTTGGATCTGACTTCAAAAAAAAATAACAAATGGACAAAATCATTCCTGGTAGCTTTTCTGGCTGTACTGTGAGGGAAAATATGGCAAAAATCTATCATTTTGATTATATAAAGACATAACATGTAAGATCTGTAAATAGAAAACCTGTTAGATCATGTGTATTTTGTTGCTTTTATTTTTTTAAATTGGACTATTTTAGTACATTTTACAAAAAATGCTATTTCAGTCTTTTTACTTCAAACTTTCATGTTTAATTTATTATGTTACTTAATTAGTGCCAGAGCACCAGTGGTGCGAGCACCCTATTGGAATTGTTATGTTTATTATTATTATTATTATTATTATTATTTAGCAAAATTAATAGCATTTTTGAAGGCCTAAACATGCTCAAAAATTCATGAAACTTTGCACACACATCAGAACTGGCGAAAATTTACATCTGATATGGGTTTCAAAATGGCTTGAAAGCGCCACCTATACAAGTTCAGCGGAGTGCGCTTTAAGCTACGCTTCACGTACATCAATACCTACAAAAAGTCTCTGGGAGCAAAATCCAAAACCCAACAGGAAGTCAGTTGTTTTTAATTTTCAGGCGCTGTACTTGAACGAACTCATCCTAGAGATTTGTTCAGATCAACACAAATTTGGTCAGTCTAATCTAAAGGCCCATGTGATGTTAAATTGCGAAGATCTAGAGTTTTCGTTGGAGGGTGTGTCCGTGGCGGCCTGACAGATTTTGATGTTTCGTAATGAAACAGGAAGTTGTTATTACTCAGGCATACAATGTCCAATCTGCCACAAACTTCACATGTGTGATAACACTCCTGACCTGAAGACATCTACATGCCCATATTCAGTTATAGTCAACAGGAAGTGACATGTTTTAAACTTCACACGTTCGATAAGAGTCCTGGCATGAACACTTCTGAAGGCCAATATTCTCTCATAATCATAGCGCCACCTGTTGGCAACAGGAAATTACTTGTTTTACACTAACTTAAACATGCAATGTCCGATCTGCAACACACTTTATATGTTTGATAAAATTGCTGGCCTGAACACATATACATGCCAATAATCAGTTATAGGCATAGCGCCACAAGCTGGCAGCAGGAAGTTTGGCACATATAAATGACTTTGACATATTCCTCCTTTTTTTACTATATTAAAAGCCCACCATTCGCTATTTTCCTAAAGTAACACTGATCGGCGGTGAGCCCGGGTGCTTTCAGCTTTAATGTATCTTTGTAATTATTTGAGAGATTTACTAGCAATTTCTAAATTTCTAAAACTGTTTTGAAGTTTCTTTTACACTAAAAGTTTATTCAATATCTGACAGTGACACAATTTTCTGAATCTGCAAAAGCTCTCAAGTCCACAAAAATGGATAGGGATTTTTAACACATAATCACATAAACCAAATCAGATAGCCACAACATTTAAGCAGATTAGAAATATATTCAACATACTTGCAAATGTTGTTTTTTGTCCTATAACAGATCTTATACTTTCATCATAAAGCATGTGGTTGTGTTGGTAAAGGAGGACTATAACACTAGATACACACGTTATTGATAAGCTCAGGCAGATATTCTTTCTCTCTCATAGACTTCAGCCTTTTCTTTGATTATCTGATACACCACAACACTATCTTCTTACCCAGCCATTACTCACTTTCATATTTCCCTGTATAAAACATATGCTTTCCACATGCTAAACTCAATCAATATGTTTAAAATATCTGCACAGATTTCCCGAAAGTGACTGAACTAAGAGTGAGGGCTGAATTACAATAAATTATCACACCAGACAAGGTCATTTATGCTCTTGTGAAGGACACGCGGGTATATGCAGGTAACTGCTGACCCGTAGGCAGGCGTGCATCAGAGCGCAGCTGAACACAACTTACCAATGGAAAAAAAAGAAAGAAAGTAAGAAAAACAGATTTATAAACATTGCATAATATCCTGCCCTTTGTGAAGTAAGCTTGAATCATGCAAGAAACTTCCTGTGTTCAGTATTTGTTCAAATACATTCAAATTCAAAACATCTGTATCAGGGTTATTATGGTAACACTTTTATTTTGATGGCACACTTTAGACATTCTTCTAACTATAAGAAACTTTACAACTCCATGTGAACCAGTAGTTATTAGTAGACTGTCTGCTTAAGATCTGTTAACACTTTATATTGATCTTTTCCCAACACACATTCAACTAACTATAAGTAACCTTTGTCATAAGGATGAGAAAAACAACAGAATTACTAACAGCAGCCCTAGGAACCAAGAGACCTTCCTTATTAGGAAATCACACATTTAAACAGATCTACACACATTGCTACAAGCATTTCTGGAGTTAGTAGCAGAGTAGTTTTGGTGAGTGTTTGGACTGATTATATTCTTTGGAAATGTGGTAGACTTATACTGGGGCACACAATAATAAACATACAAACAAACAAACCTATAACAAACACATTTACAACACTGGGTTACTGCCAATAAATGCTCAGTTGGAGTGAGATGAAGGAAAAAAACGTTTCTGTGGATGGCGAGTTTCCTTCTTTAATACAAATTTATAGCTGAGTGGTTCACCTCAATTGAGCTACTGTGCCTAACTGAACACAGCCATCGCATCACTGATTTACCGAAATGCACACACTAATGCTTTTGTTTAAATGCATTACTATATCAAGCAAACATATTTTAACATTAAAGGGATAGTTCATGAAAAAATTACCCAATGATTTAGTCAACCTCAATCCATTCTAGGTGTACAATCTTAAAAATAAAGGTGCTTTAAAAGGTTCTTCACAGTGATGCCATAGAAGAACCATTCTTGGTTCCACAAAGAACCATTAAGTCAAAGGTTCTTTAAAGAACCACCTCTTTCCTACCTTTTTATAATATGAAGAACTTTCTTTTGCCACAAAGAACCTTTTGTGAAACACAAAGGTTCTTCAGATGTTAAAGTGTCTTTATGGAACCATTTAGACAAAAAAGGTTCTCCTGTGGCATTGTGAAGCACCTTTATTTTTAAGACTGTATATGACTTTCTTCTTTCAGACGAATGTATTTGGAGTTATTTTTAAAAATGTCCTGGCTCTTCGAAGCTTTATAATGGCAGTAAGTGGTTGGTGAGATTTTGAAGTCTAATAAAGTGCACGCATCCATCATAAAAAGTACTCCACACAGCTCTGGGGGTAAATAAAGACCTTCTGAAGCGAAGCGTTTATAAAACTTTATAAAGCGTTTTTTAAAAATTAAGTAAATTATGACTTTTTTTTTATTTTTTGATGAATGATCCATTTTAGGTAAGTAGAAATATTCTGATGTCAATACTTGGCCAATACCTGTCATTATTCCAGATGTTATTATTCAGGTATCTACCTCTTCAGAAATCAACTATTATTATCTAATATTATCTAATATTATCTGCATTTTTGCAGTTTTAAAAAACAAATTTACAAGTAATTTTAATATAGTTAGCAGAAAAACAGCTTATTCAAGCACTGATGAGATGCATTTAATCTAGTAGAAGAGCAGCAGTTTGACTGGATTTCACATTGGTTATCCATTAAACATCTGAGCATAGTGTTTGCATGATGAAAACAAACAAGTACACACACACACTCACACACAAACAAGTTGAGGGAACAGATCGTTTTGAAGATAGCACCATCTAAGGCAGATTTCCTGGAAGCCTTGTGACACAACTGAAGCGAGTGCACTTTCTAATGAAGCTCGACAAGATGCAACTTGACACCATTGTCCTTGCTCCCATGCTGATGTCACAGAAAAACGCTGTTCTGACATTCTATTGCATGACCCCGTCATAAACGCTGCCGAGATGAAGAATGAAGAGATCAAATGCGAGGGCGTGATCTGATCGCTCTGGGCACTGTTTGATCAAACTATTACATCACTGCAGTAACAAGTGATGAAGCCCAAAGGGGAAATATCAACGGAAACACAATGTTCCTAGCTCCTTTGGAATGTAAGTTTGCTTTTATAATGACCGTTGTTTGCAGTGACAAAGCAACTGGTCCAAGCAGATTTGGCTTGTGCAGAATTTGAATCATTCAGGAGCTCTACTCAAATGCAATAAGAGTGCAGTACTCTCAGCTCATTTTAACACAGTTTACTATGAAGTATATTATGCAAATTATCCAGAAACTGTATGGGTCTGGGCATGTTTAACCTCATGCAAATGCAACAAGTTACCAACAAGTGTCAAGGCAATGGAGCAAACATTAAAAAAACGCCCATCTGAAGAGGAAAACAAGGCTTTTCTCTGCTGCTTACCACTTATTTGTACCGGGTTTGTACTAATGTACTAAGACAGAAATATGTACACCTTATTGATACTGTATACAGTGTATCTGGAAAGTATTCTCAGCACTTCACTTTTCCCACATTTTGTTATGTTACAGCCTTATTTTAAAATTGATTAAATTCATTATGTTCCTCCACATTCTACAAACAATACCCAATAATGACAATGTAAAAGAAGCTAATTTGAAATCTTAGCAAATTTATATATATATATATATATATATATATATATCACATGTACAAAGTATTCACAGCCTTTGCCATGAAACTCAAAATTGAGCTCAGGTGCATCCTGTTTCCACTGATCATCCTTGAGATGTTTCTACAACTTGATAGGAGTCCACTTTTGGTAAATTCAGTTGATTGGACATGATTTGGAAAGGTAGACACCTGTCTATATAAGGTCCCACAGTTAACAGTGCATGTCAGAGCACAAACCAAGCCATGAAGTCCAAGGAATTGTCTGTAGACCTCAGAGACCTGGATTGTATCGAGGCACAGATCTGGGGAAGGGTACAGAAAATTTTCTGCAGCATTGAAGGTCCCAATGAACACAGTGGCCTCCATCATCCGTAAACTTATCTTAGACCGAGCCACCCAGCTAAACTGAGCGATCAGGGGAGAAGGGTCTTAGTCAGGGAGGTGACCAATAACCCAATGGTCACTCTGAACGAGCTCCACCGTTTCTCTGTGGAGAGAGAAGAACTTTCCAGAAGAACAACCATCTCTGCAGCACTCCACCAATCAGGCTTATATAGTAGAGTGGCCAGACGGAAGCCACTCTTCAGTAAAAGGCACACGACAGCCCGCCTGGAGTTTGCCAAAAGGCACCTAAAGGACTCTCAGACCATGATGAGAAACAAAATTCTCTGGTCTGATGAAACAAAGATTGAACTTTGTGGCCTGAATGCCAAGGATCATGTCTGGAAGGAACTAGGCACCGCCAGTCACCTGCTCAATAGCATCCCTACTTGATAGTGAAGACATAAATATTGACAGGTCTGCGCTGCAGGTCAGTGAATGTTTTGCCCTCCACCTGTCACATGACTGAAAAGTATATATTAAAGTATTAAAATAACACTTGTGTACAGCCCCCTTGCATTGTTTGACCTGCATTATGATGGTTCGGTGAACGAAATGAGAGCTTTAGATATAATCTTTCTCATTTGTCTGCCCATACCTGGCTCTTGATAATGTCGTCATCCCGGTGGATTTGTAGGACATAGCCACTATTGCACGTAACAGTGCAGCGTGCTCCGTTGAAGTAGCCGTCGTCGCTGCACTGCACCTCTGCATTCCGGATCAGTGGCTCCTGGCAATCAATGGCTTCACAGGAGTAATGAACACAGCTGAAAAAAAAAAAAAAAAAGAGATACATGACAGTATTGTATTTATTTAAGCTGTTACAATTAACAGTAATGCAGGGGCCATTAGCAAACTTCCAAGACAGCATTTCTTTTTCCCTGATTAAGAAGTCAAATTAACAAAATATTGTGAGTGAACTTCAAATTGAATGAAACGTAAACCTGCCAACCTTGAGCTCTGGATATTTATTTTTACTTATTGTAATAAAACAGACCAGCTTTTCTTATATACATATTTTTCAGTGCATTTACAGTAATGGACTATGTGCAGTTTAAACGGATGCTTTCATTTCACTTCAGTGATTTTCTTTTTTTCAAATGAAAGTCAATATCTATCTTTTATAAGGAAAAAAAATGTTTTGGTGTCTGATGTCTACACTGCTATTTGTAACATAACGAGTAATTCATGTGGCCAGATGAACAATGCTGGACAAATTGAGAGCTAAACTCAATCCTCAGAAAGAGAGAGAGAAAGAAAAAAGCCAATGGGAAGGAAAAATAAATCTCTACTAGAGTCAGTTTGTAAATGCAGAGTTGGCATTTTTCAACTCTTAGCTGACCAAGTAGAAACCTGGCAGATCTGGCGGTGGTCAGAGAGGCAAACAAGAGGTGTGGGAGCTTTCAGTAAGCAAGAAATTGAGAAATATGGTTTAAGGTTTCAGCCACATTTTTATAAAGCAGGGGAATATGAAAATAAGCTTCTCTCCAGTACTTTGAATCATTAAAATGTTGTTTTAAGTTGGAGTCGATAAAAGTTTGAATATTTTCTCCCTCATATAGTATTGAGCCAAGTATTTAATTAGGTAGCTCTTAATCTTTTTGCATTTTAATTTTGAAAAGTTCAAGATATTAAATAAAAACTGTATTTATTTTCATGATCAATTTAATCAGTTAAATCAATCAGTCAATCAGTGCTTCTATTGAAGTATACTGTCATATACATACATATGTACACTACCGTTCAAAAGTTTGGGGTCAGTACATTTTTATTGTTTCTTTTTTTTTTCTTTTTTCTTTTTAAGAAATTAATACTTTTATTCACCATTTATTAAGTTTATTGGTATTAAGTTAATGATTAAACGTTTATTAAAAGTTAATAATAAATAATTTACATTGTTATAAAAAATGTATATTTTGAATAAACACTGTACTTTTTAAACTTGTTATTCATGAAAGAATCCTGAGAAAAAAAAAAAATCACAGGTTCCAAAAAATATTTGGCAGCACAACTGTTGACATTATCCAACACTGATTATTCTAATAATAAATCAGCATATTAGAATTATTTCTGAAGGATCATGTGACACTTAAGACTGGAGTAACAGCCGATAAAAATTCTGCTATTCATCACAGGAATAAATTCTATTTTAAAGTATGTTAAAATAAAAAAACATTATTTTATATTGTAAAAACATTTTGCAATATTAATGTTTTTTTTCTGTATTTTTAATCAAATAAATGCAGCCTTGATGAGCATAAGAGACTTCTTTAAAGACTATTACAAGTCTTACTGACCCCAAACTTTTGAAAGGTAGTGTATATATGATGTTCAACATGGCATCGCATGGCAAAGAACTCTCTGAGGATTTGAGAATTAGAA